>NW_020664598.1:7693805-7733740 GCF_002925995.2 Terrapene triunguis | reverse complement strand
CTATTCTTTCAGACATGCTTCCCTCAGAGGCTCCATATAGTTTTCAGTTTGACAAATGAACATGGACAGCTACCTCTTCCTTATATTTTCTACCCAATTTGCCTAACATCTGGCTCTGACCTGCAGAAAGCACCTCCTTTGTGCAGGTAGGAAGAAGGAGACGTTCCTTGCTAGTAGCAGAGTTGGGCAGGACAGCTAGGGAGACTCCTGTGACCTAACTTTGCTGTTCGGGAGCTCTGAAGTCTACCTCCTGTCTATTGATTATGCATTTTTGGAAATGCATCCAGCACACTCAGTTGTGCAGGACACAACCCTAAAGGGCCAGTAACCTGTTGCATGAACAAAAAGCTATTTTTCATTCAAAAATAACCTTTAGATTTCTAAAACAAATTTTCATGGGAAATTGTTGACACGATCTAAACATTCTCATTTTTTGTATGAAAATCTCATGCTTTATTCTGCTGGGAGGGTTTAAAAATTTTGAATTGAAAGCATTTTGGCAAATATTTTTAAACAGTTGTTAATGTAAAATTTTAACTGAAAACCAGGTTTTTGGCAAGGGAAAGTTTTGAAAAGATGCTTTTGGAGGAGGGGTGACTTGCTAAAAAAAAATTCACAAAAACCTTCAAAAAGATGAAAAAGGGTTAGTTTAGAATATTTTGACTTTTTTAAAGAATAGACTTTTTTTTAAATCAGATCTTATTTGCATTAAGAAATGACTTCCTTCTGGACTGTCAATGCACTTAATATTAAATCTCCTTAAAATGCGAGTCCCTTTCCCTGGAACATTCTAAAAAAGTGGTGAATGGGCAGTATTATCTGGGTTTTCTTCCTTGATATCATTCTTTTGAAAGAAGCTTTGGCTTATCTAGGTGAAGTAGTTGTCAGAGAGAGCTTCAAGGTAGGGAATGTTACAATCCAGCAAGCTAACATATTAGTCCATTGCCAGGCATCCTATTCAGAAAAAGAAAAGTAAACTCCAAAGTATACAAGAATTCAAGAGCTTCCAAAGGAGCATTCCACTACATTCTCCTTAGTCTTATTAACACAAAACAGCTAATAAAATCCGGCACTTTAATAAGGTTGGCTGTAAAAAGACTGTTCCACTGTTCAAATAATTGAAAACCAGACTTTTTAGATCTTTGATGAGCAACAAGTTAAACAGTTAGCTGGCCAGGAAAGAGTTTTTTTTTTTTTCTGATCCATGTAAAATGCTAATTAAAAGTAGTACAAAGGCACAGCAGATCTGAGGAACAAGTATAAGCACAGTGTAATCTGGCAAATGAAAATCATTGGTTGTGTTAACATCTTAATTACCTGGTGTATTCAGCGCTGTTAGAAAGGTATCACAAAATGATAGGAAACATTATGCTAGTTTAACTGAAAGCATCTATACAATAAGACAAAACAAATCAATCTTTCCTATGTTTTGTGCAGCCTTTACTACTCCTGAAGTCAGATATCTCCACAGAATGCAGCTTCTGGCTTCAGGGACCATGCAATGTTTAGCTCAGCAATCTCTGACCTGTCAATTTGTCTTGAGTGCTGGGTCCTTTGACTTCTGCTAAATGTCCACTGATACTGAGCTACGTGAGTACCATTTAAAAAGTAATGTATCCATAGGTCATTCTATGTTAGGCAAAGCTTATGGGGGTGGCAGAGGGGTACAGGAAGATGCTTTTAAACCCCATTGTGCTTCCTGAAGCCAGCTGGAGACCAGTCTGGACCCTGGCATAATGTAATGCATCCTCAAGGCTGCTTTAAGTTGTACCTGGCTGCCAGTTGTACCTGTCAATTGCCAACAGCCCCCAGAAGCTATGCAGGCATGTCTCCTTTCCCCTGCCCTTTACAAGACCAGAGCAGGTATGGGGGAAGAGAAGGCCTGTTGGCTGGAAGGACAGAGGCTGAGTAGTGGGAAAGGTTGGACTAGCTTGATAAGCTGCCAAATGTTTAACCTTTTGTGAGGTTCCTCCAACACCAGATGGCTTGTTTTACTCTGGTAAGGTTTGCTTACTCTGTGCTTTTAAGTAGCAGTTCGCTCTTTTGATGCTGGTGTTTGTATGCTTATTATTTCATTTTCTGTGTAGTCACTGTGTACAGTTTCTAAGAATTGATACTGCTTTGGGTACAGCGTGTCTGCCCATAATTCTGGCATAAAATCACCACCTCCTCAACTGGCTTCCTTCTTGAGACCCCTCCACCCCCCTGCACTGAGAGGAAGGTCCGGAAGAGGAGCTCCTAGTGGCAGGACCAGTTGGAGGGTCAAAGAGAAGTCTACTATGGGCTATGCTTCAGAGGAGGTGCCCACATAGGCTGCCCGGGACTGTGGCAGCAGTCAGAGCACCTGCCTCTCCAGCTGTGTAACTGCACAATAAGAAGACTGCATGGACTGGAGTCTCCAACTGAACAGCCACAGCTTACAGTTCCTCCAGGATTCATTCACAGTTCACTGGTGCCCAGTTATGCAGAGTGAGAGCAGCTACTGTAGTCTGGTCACTTCATGTTCCTAGTCAATAAAAAGAGCTGGCTTCTGCTACTTGCCAGCCTCTTGCATCTGCTGATGTTTTGGTGTCTTAGCTCAGCTTTCCATGCTAACTGGAACATGGGGTGAAGGACATGCAAGAGGTTTTCATGCTGCTCTTGGAGGCAGACCCAGCATGCAGAAGCTCTTGGCTGGTTCTGTCCTCACTTGGCCTGTGTGTAATGAGTGAGAATATACAGTGGACATTTACCATCTCCATAGACTCATAGACTTTAAGGTCAGAAGGGACCATTATGATCTTTAGTCTGACCTCCTGCACAATGCAGGCCACAGAATCTCACTCACCCACTCCTGTAACAAACCCCTGACCTATGTCTGAGCTATTGAAATCCTCCATTTATGGTTTAAAGACTTCAAGGTGCAGAGAATCCTCCAGCAAGCGACCTGTGCCCCACGCTGCAGAGGAAGGCGAAAAACTGCCCTGGAGGAAAATTCCTTCCCGATCCCAAATATGGCGATCAGCTAAACCCTGAGCATGTGGGCAAGACTCACCAACCAGACACCCAGGAAAGAATTCTCCAGATGTATTATTTCACATTCTAAGCACAAAGAATACTGTAAATCATACAGAAAAGGTGAATTCTGTGGTGCTCTAAGTTCATTTTGTAGGAGCACCTCCTGTATATAATATATTGTAAGTGTGTGTGATTGGCTTTACAAAGCAAGATGTCTGCCATGATACTGGCAGGTGATGATTTCAGTGGACAATATGGCAGCAGCCTGAATTCCAAGCCAGAAGTGGATCTCACAACTTGATGTGCAGAAAAACTGGGTGCTTAATTTCACTAGAAGTGACATTTCAAGGAGACACAAACTCATTAAGATGACACAGTTAAATAAATAACTAATTAGATAAATAAATCCATTGGTTCAATTGGAATATGTTGTAAATAAAAAGCTCCATATGGTATTTATCTTATTCCAAGCCAAATTGTGGCTTTATAATCTGCTCTGGTCAAGGGCTGTGCCTCATGCAGGCCAGTTTATTCCTTGCTCTCTTTTTTTCTCCGGGGTATTAAAAATCTTCTTCTAGTGCTGAGGAGTAGCAGATGATTAATTCCACCCTGATGGCCAGTTTTCAGGAGATGGAGCCGAGGTCCTGAACGTGGGTTAACGTATGGGAGCACAGAGGGATTGCATCTCCTCCTTCTCTCCCTGGATTAAGAAAGCAACACTCCCACCTCCTCCTCCCGTGGCGCTGGCCCTCCTCCATCTCGTTTCAGTTTATGACTGGCCTCGTTCACCTGCTTGACAGGGGTAGTGGGCGCTGTGGAGGGGTTTCTCCTAATGCACCTGCTCCAAGAAAGCCATACAGGAGAATGGAGACAGGATGTCTCGCTCAATGTCCCTATGCACAGTCCAGGCTCTGGGTGTGTGTGTGTGTGTGTGTGTGTGTGTGTGTGTGTGTGTGTACTTCAGAAGATCACATTGCAGGAGGACTTTACTACCCAGTGAATGAGGCAGGGATGTGGGGATCACATCCTTCACTATGTCATTTCCTGAGTCGAGTGCTACACTTTGCAACCCTGCCATCCTTTAATGTAGTGTTTTAATATAATGTGGACCGGCTCGGTATGAGCTACCTTTGACCTACAGAACTTTTTTTTTTTTTAAACAAAGGAAAGCTAATATCAGAATATGGTATTTCCTACCAATATTTAGCACCAGAGAGTCTGATGAAAAGGATAAAGGAGCTGTTATGAAGTTGCAGATTTAATTCATCATGGAAAGGTTTGCTGTCCCTGCTCTAACCTGAGTAACTGGCAGCAGCTCCAAGACATTTTCTGTGAGTGAAATAAATGCAATGGCACCTCACTAGTAAACTCCAAGAAAATAAGATCCTGTTATGACTCCTCTTAGCCTTGGGAAAGGAGTGCTAATGGTCGTTTAATTGCTGCTGCTGTTAAAAAGCCATTCTTCCTGTAGTATATAAATCTATATGGTGTTACCAAATAGGGATTTATAACTGAATGAGATTTACACTAGGATTGTAAGGTATTTGGGGCAGGACACCCTCTCTATGATATGTTTGTACAATGCCTAACACAATGGGGTCGTGGCCTCTAGGTATTACCATAATACCAACAATAATTGTGTTTAACTACTTTCTCCAGGATTTTATCTCTAATTGTTTAATTAGATCTTTTCAAGAAGTTCTGCCTTTGGAAGGCTGTATGGACGACTGAGCCTACCAAATGGTCATATCACATTGCTAAGGTTGACACATGCTTTTAAATTTAAAAAGCAAAAGCAAACCTCAAGGAAAGAATTGCGAATAGGAGGCTACAGCTAACATAAGGGAAAAAATGAGTGCAAACTTTCTTCTGATGATGTTCTCCTAAATGATGAGCAAGTTGATGTCCGAATCCATTGTTAATTACAAGCTTTTTTTCCTCCTGCCTGATGCACAGTGATTGCAGTTTAAAATGAAAATGATTGGATTAGACATACTTCAGCACATCCATAAATCCCCTTTTACCTTTAAAGTGCAGATTAGATGCTAACCACAGACAGTAGGTCACTGGAAATACTGAAAAGGTTGCCCCCTCTCCCTCTTCTTCTCCCCCTCCCCCATTCTGCACTCTTTGACAAAAACTGTATTGCAGTAACTTAAAAATATATAAACAAAATTCATAGCATATGCAGAGATTTGAGAGACCTGCCTTGAACCTAATATGCTAGGAAAGACTTCACACTGATTTTATTTCTTAAAATTCATCTTGGGTAAATTCCCAGAGCCATATTACATCTCAGTTCCAAAGGTATTTGGGAAAAAGAATACTTTATTATTTTGAAAACAGAAGACTGGCTGTTTCCCCCTCTTTCTTTCTTAATGTCCAAACATTCATAACACCCTGTCTGGGGAGGAAAAATTCCCATCCAAGTTGTAAAACACACTTATAAGTAAATGGCAATACATGAACAGAGCTGTACTGAAAACAAAACCTCCAGGAACAAGATCTCCGTTTGCAGGCTTCTCACTGCTGTATTTTGTCCAATTTGCATATTTTAAAGACAAGCCTTTTAAAAAAAATAAAAAAATTCTGATATCGGCCTGAACTATTCTCAAGCTTTGAACTTTTCCATCCTTTCTCCTGATTATGGCCAAGTGACCCATATTTAAAAAGCATTTACAATAAAATTATAGCACTTTCTTTTGTGCTGCCAGCTTTCCCAGTGAAAAGCCGAAATGTTTTAAAATTGTCACTTTTTGACAGAGGTAATGGCTGTAATATATTTAGTCTCTTCCCCCTTGTTGTGTTTAGAATGGCTATGCTAATAAAGGGCACAGCTGTCGATACTTTATGGCCTGCTGGGGGGAAAAAGGGGAAGGAAGGCAAAAAACAGATTGACTGTGTGTCAACAAATGCAGCTGGGAAAGGAAAAAAGGAGCCCCTTGAAGGCCTCTGCAACTTAAAGTCCAAGATAAATGATGTTCCTATGTTTAAAAAAAAAAATGGAGGTTGGAATTCAATAAGGGGAGGCTGAAAAGAGAACTGCTTAAAACTCAAAGCCTTTCTCTGCTTCTAGACAGCCTACAAGAGAAATGAGCAAAACTGACCACAGAAGAGGGTGAGCAGCCAAGAGAGAAAACAAAAAGCCTATCCTGGAAAATATATGGCATCAATGAATGATCTGAAGTGCGTTATCACGGGCAGGCGGAGAGAATACAGTTTAATGGAGACGCGATGGCAAACTTTTACACACTGTTGTGGTTTGGGGATAGGCTTGTATATGAGGAATAGGGGGTGTCAGAAGGCACTATAATTATTCATAACAAATAAATGAAAATTAGCCATTTGGAATAAAATATGCACGTGGTGCCTATTAAAGCTACTGATGGTGAGCAGGGCCTGGCTGCATTCAAGGCTTACTTTCTGAGCACTGTTTTGCTGTGTGTTTTGCCCTCACACGACCCACCTCTTATGGTTTTCACCCTTGGGTCTGAAGTCAGCAGGTGATCATGTATTTGCTGCAGTGGGTTACAGGGGGTGGGACATCCTCCTCCTTGCAATCTGATTCTGCCTCTCTTTTCTCTCCCCCCGCGCCCCACTCCCGTCCTCTCACTCAAACCTACCTTCAGAAAAAAAGTTTGTTATTTTTAATGTTAAGTCCATATGTAGAACTTTTCCCCTTCCTTTTAAATAGGACTCCTGGATACATGTGTTCTTAATGAAGGTGGTGTTTTTACCCGTTGTTGTTTGTAATTTGTCAAAATTAGTATTAATACTATTAACATTATAATAGAGCAATCTGAAAGGCAAGAAACCGATTCTGGGCCAGATCCCTGGTTGATGTAAATTAGCACAGCTCCATTGACTGGAATGGAGCTATGCTGGCTGATTTACCTCAGGCTTGGGTCTGCTCCTCTTTCTTTCCTGGGAAGCTGTCTTGTCATTGGAAAGCAGGCACTTCTCCCCTTACATTGGCTTTTTTGGTGAGCCTGATGACCGGCTGCAGGAGAAAACTTCATCTTCTAAGCCACCTGTTTTCAGCCACCAACATCCTCCTGTAATTAAATGGGACACAAAGAACGAGCTTGGGAGGGTGCGTTGTTTTCTGGGGCTTTGTTTGACAGTGTGTTAGTGCAAGAAACAGCTGTTACATTTAAGAAATGTGAGTGATTATAGTGTAACAATTAAAAATGGTGTATCTCCATTTTAATATATGGTTCAAGGAGATGAGCTATAGAATTAAGACTGTAAAATTAAGATATTGCGTGTATTCCAATATCCATTGAAGTCAATCGCTATCTTTTCACTGACTCCAATGGCCTTAAGTGATGTAACCACATACAGTAAAACCTTATAACATCTCTTGGGAAACAGGTGGGCGATTTCACTGCAAGTGGTGGTATGACCATATGTGAACAAAGTCAGGACATAATGTTGCTTTGCTATACGGCATATTGACCTGACTTGCTGCTAACAACCTTGTGCTCACTCCCTGAAGTTGAGGACCACTTCTTCCCGTGCCTGGCTTGCAGTGCACAACAGTAAAGTGAGCTCACCGAGCAGAAAGGAAGAGGAAAACAGCGATGCAGCCATGAGCGACACTGCAGTCACACATGCCACGTGGTACAGGATGTTCAAATGAGCTCCCATATGAGGAGAGATTAATAAGACTAGGACGTTTTAGCTTGGAAAAGAGCCAACTAAGGGGGGATATGATAGAGGATTATAAAATCATGACTGGTGTGGAGAAAGTAAATAAGGAAGTGGTTTTTACTCCTTCTCATAACATAAGAACTAGGGTATCACCAAATGAAATGAATAGACAGCAGGTTTAAAATAAACAAAAGGAAGTATTTCTTCACACAACACATAGTCAACCTGAGGAACTCAATGCCAGAGGATGTTGTGAAGGCCAAGGCTATAACAGCAGGGATGAAAGTAAAATTTATCTCTTACTGGTACAGGGGCAGGGGGGGAGGGGCATAAGGGGTGGGACCTCAGGCGGAAGGGGTGGGGCTGAGGGGTCAGCGTCCCCCAGCCAGCCCATCTGTGCTGCCTGGCCCTCTGGCCCTTTTAAATTGTGGGCCCCTGGGCAGCTGCCCCTTTTGCCCACCCTCCCCGCCCCCATCAGCAGCCCAGAGGGGGGGCAAAAGGGGCAATGACGTTAAAGCGCTTCCATGGCAGTGCTTTAAAGTCAGCTGTACGGGCCAGTACCGGCGGCCACTTTTTACCGGTACACCGTACTGGCCTATACCGCCTTACTTTCACCCCTGTATAACAGGGTTCAAAAAAGAACTAGATAAGTTCATGGAGGCTAGGTCCATCAATGGCTATTAGCCAGGATCGGCAGGGATGCAAAACCATGCTCTGAAGCGTATCTAGCCTCTGTTTGCCAGAAGCTGGGAGTGGACAATGGGATAGAGCACTTGATGATTACATATTCTGTTCATTTTCCCTCTGAAGCACCTGCCATTGGCCAATGTTGGAAGACAAGATACTGGGCGAGATGGACTGTTGGTCTGACCCAGTATGGCAGTTCTTATGTAATGAGGCTTACAAATATACGGGCGATACTAAAATTAAAGGCAGAACAATTAACGAGGAATAACGTAACTGGAATTGAAAGGTTTAGGTGATGGGGTCCAATCAGGGCCGGCACAACCCATTAGGCGACCTAGGCGGTTGCCTAGGGCGCTACAATTTGGGGGGCAGTGACCGTGGCGGTATTTCGGGGTGGGACCTTCCGCCACCTAGGGCGGCAGAAAAGCTGGCAGCGCTCCTGGGTCCAATAGATGGAAAATGCAGTTAATCATAGACTAGTGTGTATGAGCCATGAATCAGTCTAGCAGACATGTGCTGAACCACCTTTTGGTCATTCTCAAACTTACCGGGCTCAGTGTTTCCATTGCACCTGAGCTCTGCTTGGACAGAGTGGAAATGGGGATGGGCAAAGAGCTACTTAGAGTTGCCTGATCTGAAAGCACCTGTTCCAATGGGAGTTACAGCTGCACAGGTTAGAACTGCTGAGCCCCCTAAATCCCCTTACTCTGTGGGTTGAGGTGGCAGTGGGCTCAGGAGGAGGTTACCTCAGCAGACTGTTTGCCCCCCAAAAGGGGAATTTTCTGAGGGCATATCAGGGTGCTTTAAGTCTGTTTTGTGCCACAAAGTGGCATTAGCAGACTGGAGAATCTGGCCCCGTTTCCAGATAAATTATCTTCATTCGGTATTTTATTTCCTCTTCCCAGGTATATATATATACATGTATTTCTATCAATTCTCACTTCACTGGATGTGAGCCTCCATTACAATCTCTCCTGGCCCAGCTGCAGTTTGCTTCTGTCCCCCACTGTGTTTGATATCTTTCCAGTTTTGATGCTGTCAACAGATTTGTTCATACTTAAATTTACATCATCTTCTCGATCCACAGCACACGGTTCTCAAGAGCTTAAAATCAAGTTGGTCTTTGGGTGGAATCCTAGAGAGACACAAAATATTCACAGTGCGACATCTTGACAATGTACGACCATATCTGCATCACCCAAGACTGCCTGGGTGAGAGTGCTAACATTGAACATTTGCCCAATATTTACTTTGTGCCACACACACTGTGACTATAGTTGCGACATTAGCTCCTCACTCCCCTCCTCCCCTCTTGACTGCTGAGAGTGGGGACAGAAATTCTTTGTAGTTTCTTTTCTTCCCTGAGTGGGGTGATAATGAGCAAACATACATCATCACTCCTTGTTGGGGGGTAAAAGTTGGAAACAAGTCACAAGTCCACCCAATTTAGACTTTATCAATTTTCCCCTTTATTTATACAATTTCAGACAATTATTATCACTTATGTCCTGACATACATTTATGCCAGACAAACAACAACAGACAAGACAGATTTGGTAAATGGGCCCAAGTTGTCACATTCTGGGCTACTAAGAAGTTCTTTCATCTTCAATGATACTCATTGCCTTCTCTGGTCCTTTGGTCCCATTCTTTAGTTTCTGGTCCAGTGTTTCTCAAGTTTGGACCCACGTTCATTTAGGTCTTCTATACATTTCTGCATTTCAGATTACTTAATCTTCATCCAATCATTTTTTAGCACATCGACCCTTTGGATTTTAGGTAACCCATACATTATGCATGTGCAAGCTTCATTTACCCCCTTCTGTATTTTTCCTACTGGTTTTGCAGCTTCTGTGTCATGTTGTTTTGTGTCACCCTGCCCAGAAAAAGGGGAGTTTTTACTTATCCTTCCATGTTTGTGTATCTCTTACTTACATCTTCCAACACGTTACCTTTGTTCTGTCAGCAATGACATTTTAAGCAGATTAGCAATTCTATGTAAAAGAAGAATTGGCAAAGCCACACTTACGCCAGCAAAGCCATAGCCTTAGTGTTTTATTCACTATACATAATTACATATCGTTAATAACATAGGCTATCAAAGTTCTTAATCTTACCATTAACAATTCTTCAGTTTATATTTCAGTGTTATATGGTGACATATGTTATTCTGGGCTACCCTTAATCTATTAGGAAGGGTAGGGGAGTTTTGGAAAACTTGATGATTTTTTAATTTCTTTTATTTTTTTAAGCATGGGTTTTTCATTCAAAGTTTGAGGGGGCGTTGTTTTTGTTTTTTGGGGAATCATTACAAAAAAAACTGCATTAGAAATTTTCCTATGAATGCATTTTGAGGGGTGTCTCAATTGTAGGGCCTTCATATTAAGTTGTTTGGTACCCCAATACTCCTCATGCTGGCTTGCTTGTGTCAGACAGGCCATGGAGTGCTCCTACAATTGCTCTTTTGCTTGCCCTGCTTTAAGAGACAGGCAGAACAAGTGTCACTGCTCTATATCATTAATTCAGTTGTTGAACTGTGTCCACTACTGACCCCTGTGGTGTCCCATTTGGTACCGTTCCCCAGGCAGAAATCTTACCATTATAAATTACTCTCCGCTCCTGATTACACCAACCAATCGGGAGTCCATGCTGTATTTTGTTTTGTTTTCCCAGTATAGAAAACTGATCAGGTTTTTGGAAATGTAGGCCCATATTTTGGGACGCTTAAAGTTAGGCTCCTAAATCCATATCTAGACTTTAAATAAAAGTGAGCTAATTGTCATATATCCATATGCACAATATACAATCGCTATTTACATAACACTGTCAGTAACCAAACACCAACAGGCAACACACACCTATCTGGGGGGGGGAAGGGGGTGTTTGTTTTTGTGTTTTGTTTTGTTTTTTCAGAAATGCCAGTTACTAAAAGGACATAATTTAAATATAATCAGCATAATATTGTAAACTTAATTTTTAACAGATTTATTAAGGATCAAAACTGACTAATGACAGTAGTCAATACTAATCCCATTTTTATTGTAATTTCTGGTATTATTATGGAAGCTAAAGTATTTATTTCCACTGTGTTCCAATAAACTTTTGTAACCATCTTTTCAGGTTTCTTGGAAGCGTGCTTTAGTAGTACCGATTGTATCATTACATTTATGGTGTCTGTAACAGGGCATACTCAGTATTGCCAATCTCAGCAGATCAAAAATCATTAGTCCCCTCTCCCCGAGTTCAGCCCCTCAGCCTCACCTCTGCTACTCCAGGGGCTCTTTGCCCTCCTGCTCCTTTCCAGGCCAGATGTTGCAGGGGGAAGGAACAGAGGTGCTGTCCTGTCCCCCTTGCTCACAGGAGGGGTGGGGTAAAGCTACCCTGAGCAGCTGGGCTTGTTCTGTTCCCTCTTCCCTCACCCCTCCTGTGAGAATGGTGAGCAAAGGGGAAGGGAGTCCGCTGGCTTCTGGCAGGGCTGAATTGCACGAGGGAGCTGAAGCTTCTAGCATCATCAGAAAATGAGCTCCAGAGCCCTCAGCAATCCTACCACTCATTAAAAAAACCGCACCAGAGCTGGCAATACGACATGCTGGCTCTTCTCAGGCAGGCTATGAGGCCAGCACACCTCTATGCTGATTTCAGCCCAGAATGGAGGCATTCTGGGGACTGTAGTTCCCAGCGAGCATGGGAACTGTAGGCCTGACAGCAAGGAATGCTGGGAAATGGGTCAGGACTACAAGTAATCTCTCTTTCCTCAGAGTGAGGGTGACTAAGTGAAACCTATGGCAGGGCTTCTAGCTAGGAGGGAGATTTACATTTAGATATTTTTTTCCCATTTGTTTGTTTTTCCACTTCCCTCACTGGAAATGTGTGAAAAAGTTAACAAAAAAAAGTTAAACAAAATGTAACTTTGTCATCCTCTAATGGTTTTTTTCTTTTTTTTTTTTTTTTTTTTTCCCCCCCTCCCAATTTTTCTGGGAATGGGGGAAAACCAAAATGAAAATATCTGAAATCAAACAAGTTTAACTGCAGTTTTTAAAATCAAAATCAAAGAAATTCCTTAATGTTCAAATAAATGGGGGTGGGGAATCTTTCATTTAAATATGCTTTTGATGTTGTGAAAAATAAAAATACAAGAATTTCAACAAACCCGAGCAACCTGTTCATTTTGTGAGCCTTGGTTCAGCCTTACCCCAACGTGAAGGTTTCAGACTTGAGTTGAAATTACCCTTTTTTTTTTTTTTTTTTTTTTTTTTTTTTTACTTTTATTACACCGGCAGTGACGGAGTTTGGTTTGGCCAGTGAACTGAACTACTCACAGTACTCACAGCAAGAGAGAAAGTAGAACAACAGCTACTCCCAAGGACAGAAAGGTAAGTCACTGTGACAGCAGCCATTATCCTGTAGCTATATTTTGATTTTAATGGAACATAACTCCTTTGCTTGTGAGTATGGCTCAGATCTCCAAAAGAATTTAGGCTCCTGACTTCCATTGAAATCAGTGGGAATTAGGGGCTTTAAATACCTTTCAGGATCTGGGTCTACATGTCTCTCCCTGTGCAAATCACATGAATCTTTTGTAATTGATGGTTCAAAAAACAAATGAGGTCCACTATATGGGTTGGGAATGTGAAGCATAGGAGAATTACAATGATCAACCCCATTCCCCTTCCTCACCCCACTCATTATATTTCCCTGGGTATCCTGCAATCCTTGAACCCACAATGTCTTTTCTCCCCTGCCCACATTCCATGCCCCCTCCCCCTGGGGCCTCATCCATCTTCCTTCCTCCCTCCTTCTACACCCATCCACCACTTGAGCTTCCCACTCTGCTCCATGTCTCTTCTCCTCTTGCCTCCCCCAGAAACTCCTCCATTTCCTAGGCACCGGCCTCAACACACTCCCTCCTAGTCTCTTACTCCAATCCTCCAGCAGTAGCACCTTTGCCTCAGCCCAGCCAAGAGCATCAGAAGAAGATTAGTTTGTGAATAATTATACTAGAAGCATTATTCTTTATACATGTAAAATCAGCTCGTCCCTTGTTAACCACCATCATAAAAAATAAAGGATGGCAATATAATGTCAATCAATATGGATTTATGGAAAAAAGGTTATGTCAAACAATCTTTCTCATTTTTTTTGATGGGACTACAAGCTTGGGTTGATAAAAGTAACAGATGTAGACTTCTGTAAGACATTTGATTTATAAAATACAATGTTCTAAAGAAAATGAACATAATATAAAATCCATGCAGTATGTATTAAATCAACTAAAAACTGGCTAACTGATAGATCTCAAAATTGTAATTGCTAATGAAGAGTTATCCTCCAGTGGGTATGTTTCTAGGGGGGTCCTGCAGGGATTAGTTCTTGGCCCAATGCTAGTCAGTATCTTTATCAATGGTCTGGTAGAAAATATAAAGTCATTGCTGATAAAGTTTCCAGATAATATAATTTGGTCAGGTGTAAATAAAGGTAAGGACAGGTCAGTTATACAGAACAATCAGAATTTCTTAATAAGCTGGGTGCAATCAAGCAATATGCAGGATCATACATCTAGGGGAAAAGGGTGTAGGCCAAACTTACTAGATAGGGAACTGTGTCTTTGAAATCTGTGACTCTGAAAATGATGTAGGGGTCAAGGGTGGGCAAACAGCTGAGCATGAGCTCACAGTGAAATGCTGTGGCTAAAAGGGATAATGTAATCCTTGGATCAGTTGGATGTATGAACAAGGAAATATTTTATAGGAGTAAGGAGGTAGTTTTATCTCATTATAGCATTGGTGAGGCCACTGTTCCCCTGTCCACACTTCAAAAACAAGGTTGAAAAATTGGAGTAGGTTCCGCGAAGTGCCATAAGAATGATTTGAGGACTGCCTTACATGTCTTTGATTGAGTTCCTTATGTCTTTCACTGAATCTAACTTACAAAAGAGAAGGTTAAGAGGCGACTTGGTGATGGTCTATCTACACAGGGAGAATCTATGCGAAAGTAGAGGGCTCTTTAATCTAGCCAGCAAAGGCATAACAAGTTCGAGTGGCTTGAAGCAGCAATGTTCAAATTGGAAATAAGACACATTTTAACAGTGAGGCTATTTAACCATTGGAGAAACTTGTCAGGAGATGTTGTGGATTTTCTGTCACTTGAAGTCTTTACATCAAGAGGGGACGTCTTTCTAAAAGAGCTGCTGTACTTCAACCACAAGCTCATTGGTTTGACTGCGTGAAATTCTATGGCCTCTGTTATGTCAGACTTGCTGCAGCTTTGCACTGTTCATTGGTTGCCTGTTGTGCTGATTTTAACATTTAATGCCCAAAATATACTGGGTCTCAACTAGAGCTGGGCAAATAATTCATTTTTGACACATTTTGCACCTTTTTATTCAAATTGCCCATGAACAATCACAATTTCTCAAATGTATTCAAAACTATTTGTCAAATCATTTCTCTGACTTGGCCTTGTCTGCATTGGGATTTCGGCCATTGGTGGCCAACCTCAGATGTAGCTGGACTCATGCAAACTCCAACAGGAGACCAGGAAAGAAACAGTTTGCACCAGTGGAGCTTATTCCTGCTTGAATATTTCTTGTTAATTTGTCCTATTTTTTTTTATCGGGGATTCTTAATCTTTTTCATAGCGTGGATCACATCTTAATGTAGAGGCTGATTTTTGGACTACCTCCCATTCACGAGTGCATGGACCATCTCCCCTCTCTTTCATGATCACACAACATCTCTATAGCAACAGCAACTGCATAAATGAAAAAAATAATATTAGGAATTATCTGTTTTGCAGCTGTCCTTATTTGATAAGTGCTCTGTCCTTTTTTGAAAAAGTTAATCACATGGTCTACTTTTGCTGTTTTCATCTGCTTCTCCCATCTTCTCTCTCTCTCTCTCAGCTGGAAATGAACAGATCCAGCATCACGGACCATCTAAAAGACATGCTATAGATGAAATGAAGTTATGGGCTTGATGCAAGAATTACTGGGGGAGGGTCTAAGGCCTGTGTTATGCAGGAGGTCAGAGTAGATTATCATAATGGTCCCTTCTGGACTTAAAATGTATGCATCTACAGGTAAAATTTAATTCAGTGAAGAAGGTCAGGATATAAGGCCAATACATAAGTCCCACTTAAACCCTATTTTTGAGGGCTTAAATGGGACTTATGTGATTCATTGGGTTTGTGCTGGCCCCATGTGACCAGCCAGTTCTCCACGGATCACTGGGTGTCCACAAACCACTCTCTTTAGATCAGGGGTTGGCAACCTTTGGCACGTGGCTCGCCAGGGTAAGCACCCTGGTGGGCCGGGCCAGTTTGTTTACCTGTCGCATCCGCAGGTTCGGCTGATCGCGGCTCCCACTGGCCACAGTTCACCACTCCAGGCCAATGGGGGCGGCAGGAAGCGGCGCAGGCCGAGGGATGTGCTGTCCACCCCTTCCCGCCGCCTCCATTGGCCTGGGATGGAGAACCGTTGCCAGTAGGAGCCGCGATCGGCCGAACCTGCGGACGCAGCAGGTAAACAAACAGGTTCTTACCCTGGCAAGCCGCGTGCCAAAGGTTGCCGACCCCTGCTTTAGATTAAATTGTTGATTCAGCTGCAGAAGCACCTAAGGATAAACTTGTCATCGTGAACGGTGGCTTCTGATTTTTAATCTGTTTTGTACTTTGTAAGTTTCTTACTATTCTGCAGTTTAGTATTAGGTGTTATGGTGTGGGTCTTGCTCTGAAATGTGACTATATACAAATGACACGTCTTTGTCCACTAGATCTGTATTTCCAGTTCAACTTGCTGATATTTCTTTTACTATTATTGTTAGCAATTCAGAGGGCGTAGTGAGACTACTGTTATGAGATATAGAGAATAATTTTATTCAGGCTCGTGCATCAATAATAAAACTGTCATCCAAGTTCCTACAAAGGAGCTGCACAGGTGGAACAGAGGGCAGAATCTTTATGAACCTTTTTGCTCTTTATTAGAGATGGAATAGGTAGCTGTCTGATCAATGCACAGTGGAAGTCAGCATCAGAAATATGCACCATTCACAGAGCCCTGCATAACCCCCAAATAAATTGGAGCAACTTCCCAGGGCATAATGGTACAAGGTGGTATCTGGTGGCAGTGAAATAATTTCATTTGAACCCCTAAGACAGAGACAGAAAGCCAGTTGGAGATTAAAAAGAGGGACATCAGTATAAAGCCACTGCTAGATTTTGCTATTCCTAGGCATTTTATTAGAAGCCCTGATAGGATCAGGCATTATGAGTAAATATATACAAGTAACGCAGTAAAATATTCAAGACCTCACAGAGGACTTGCAAATCCAAGCAAGGGGTTTATGTAAAAAAGGTACAGCTTCTTTGAGCAGAAATCTAAACTTGGCGCTCAGTTAAACCTCCACGACCCTTGTCTGATTCCTCCCCCCCCCATCCCCGCCCCCTGGGTTTTCAATACAGCCAACAATGAAAGTGAAATCCAATCCCATCCAATTAGAGGAAAATGAATGGCTCATCTACAATAAATGGGCTCTGAATAACAATAAGCCAACAAAAGAGCAATGAACTGGAGACAGAGTACAATCTTCCTGAATGTTAATCGGCAACTAACTCCACAAGCTTCTTAGATGTGGAAAGAATTGGGGGAAAATAGATTAAGGAAACCTTTAGAACACATTGCCTTTTAACTACTTAGGCTTCACATTTTTACCTAAATACCAGAATGTTTTTAATTCTGCCTTTTACAGAAGGACGTGTATGTTCTCTAAGTTACTTGTTTTGAGTTTATTTTTGAAACGGTAGGTCCTATAGTACATACTCAGATATGGTTTTTTTGCACAGCTAAATCTATTTCAAAGTAGCTTTTTAAAACCATTGAGCTCAAGTAAAGTACTGGAAACCACAAAGAATATTTTTAGCTTGCAGAATTAAGTAGGCCCAGGAATTTTGGAGAAGAGGCAGTTGCCTTCAGAAGGCATTATGAGCCTAAAGAAAGACTTGAGACAAAGGACAAATCATAAAGAAACTACAGAAGAAATCTGTAATTAGGGATCTGAACATGGGCAATGCTTTCCACATCTTGGCGTACACAGAGGAAGTGACAGCTTTATGGCTCTAACTGTACCCTTCCCCCTCTTATATTCCTTTTCACATTAGCCTGAATGATGCCTGAAATACCTACACAGTGACCCAGATGTTATTTGCTCTGTCTTTAGTCCCAGAGATGATCTTTGGAAAGCAAGGACAAGCTGCAGCGTTACTGACCTAGTCAGAATTAAACCCTTCACTAAAGCCTCTCCTGGTGTGAGCATATTACCAAATCTGAAAACATGGGCCACCAACCTGAGCTGTATTGCTACCCAGTCCACTTCCTTAGCACTTTTTTGCCCCAGGCAGGCAGAGAGGTCATCCATCTGAACCATCGCAGAAGCCAGCTTGGGCTGCCATCCCCTACTGCCTACTTTATTCCATGCAGTATGGGGCTAATCCAAAGCCCACTGAAGTCACTGACTTCAGTTGGCACCAGATCAGACCCCAGAAGATCACCACTTCATTTTATTTTTTAAAAAATGTAATATAATTGATTTTTTCAAATGAAAGCTAAGGGCTTGTCTACACTGGCACTTTACAGTGCTGCAACTTTCTTGCCCAGGGATGTGAAAAAACATCCCCCAGCGCTGCAAGTTTCAGTGCTGTAAAGAGCCAGTGTAGACAGTGCACCAGCGCTGGGAGCTACTCCCCTCGTGGGGGTGGTTATTTTAGAGTGCTGGGAGAGCTCTCTCCCAGCGCTATGCCATGAATTCACAAGCCACGTTAAAGCTTGTGTGCTTTAACATTGCCAGTGAAGACGTACCCTAAGTCTATAGCTGTTATGGCTGTGAAGAAAATCTTGCAACTATGACCCTGTGTAAAGTATTCAGTGATGTCTGTCTGAGGCTAGGTCTACACTACAGCCGGGGTTCGACCTAAGATACGCAACTTCAGCTACATGAATACCGTAGCTGAAGTTGCGTATTTTAGGTCGACTTACCTGGCTGTGAGGACGGGGGAAAGTCGACCGCTGGCGCGCTGCCGTCGACTCCGCTGCCGCCTCTTGCCGCGGTGGATTTCCGGAGTCAACGGCAGAGCGATCAGGGATCGATTTTATCGCGTCTTCACTAGACGCGATAAGTCGATCCCAGAAAACCGATTGCCTGCCGCCGGACCCTCCGGTAAGTGTAGACAAGCCCTAAGTTTGCAGAGAGTTTGAACCAACAGGTCTGAGTGTGAACTGCCCCATTCTTTTCAATGGGTGCTAACTCAGGTGACGATGAATATACTATAAATGCCACTGTTGTTAAGTATTTCACTACTCAACAAACGTGAGAAACGAGAGGGAGGATCATATTACAAACATCTACACACCGCTCACTTTGGGCAGGGCCTTTAACAATACATGGCCAGGCTGCAGGGGATGCACAATTGGTTTTATTTTCCTGAGGTTGATAGCTCAGCTTTCACAAGTTTGGGAGATACTGCTGTGGTCCTTACTCACTTGAACTCCATGATCTACTCATATGCGTAAGGCCCCAATCCTGCAGCCCTTAAAAAGTTAACCACTGAATCTCACCAACACTAACTGCTTAAAAACATAAAACAAAAGAAGAAACTGCATAATTTAAAAAGTCAAATTATATAAACTAATATTGAAATTATACGTCAAACAGTTTATAATAGAAATATCTTTCTTGTGCCTGATCCACAACACAAATGTTCAGATAATCCTATTCCTAGAGATGGTCCCAAACATCATAATATCTCTGTCCAGATAAAGCAGCCAAGTTTACCTATATAAAACCTATGTTACATGTTTTCATTGTATATATGGAAAAATGAGAGAAAAGGCCTAGTCCCCCCCCCACTCCCCACCCCGCTAATCTGATATACAAGCAAAGGGTTAGTCTTTGTATGCTTTGAGAGGAGCAAGAATTTGACAGGCATACAGATAAACTATTAAGTAATATCTGTGAGCAGCTAAAGGGGATTTGGAGAAGAGAATTATTCATTTGTTAAATTAAATAACAATTTGGTCTCAGCAGCATTAAAATAAATTTTCAAAGGCCATTGTTTGTTTGAACAAAGAGGGGAAAGGAGCTGTTAGAAGCAGTTTACAGAGTGCAAATAAGGGCACAAATAAGAAGGGGCATGTATGTTAATGAGCCGGGGGTTGGGTTTCAGCAAGCACAAAACCCACTTTCAATCTAATGTAGTATACACCCATTGGCAATAACTTTGAAACACAATATTGCACCCTGCTGAAACTTAGAAGCTTAAGCAAGAGGTCCTCTAAAGAACTCCAAATGTTTATATATGTCTGACGTGCGCTCTCTGGAAAATCTAACCCTGAATGTCAGGCAAGAACAGGGTAATCTCAGTGCCTGACAGCTGCACCCATCCCCTTTCACTGGGAATAGTGTTACTTGGTGCTTCTGTAACCCACACACCTCCTGGGTGTGGTGTTCTATCCCATCTAGTGGCACCGAGACCACTTAGAGCACAACTACGGCCCGAGGGCCACATCCAGCCTGCGGGATCTTCCTGTCCGGCCCTCCGCAGCCTCATCTCATTGTGCCGCCAGCGCAATGCTCTGGGTGGCGGGGCTGCGAGCTCTTGCCAGGCAGCACAGCTGCAGAGCCGCAGCCTGCCCTGGTGCTCTGTGCTGCGCAGTCGTGTGGCTGGCTCCAGCTGGGCGGTGCAACTGCCTGTCCTGGTGCTCTGGGCGGTGCAGTAAGGGGGCAGGGAGCGGGGGGGGTTGGATAGAGGGCAGGGTTGTTCAGGGTGGTGGTCAGGGGATGGGGGTCTGGATAGGGGTCAGGGCAGTCAGAGGGTGGGGAACAGGGGGGTTGAATGGGGGCTGTGTCCCGGGGGACAGTCAGGAAGGAGGGGGGGGTTGGATGGGGCGGCAGGGTTTCTGGGGGCGGGCAGGGAACAGGGAGAAGGGGTGGTTGGATGGGGCAGGGGTCTCCGGGGGGCAGTCAGGAATGAGAGAAGGGGTTGGATGGGGCAGCGGGGAGCAGTCAGGGGTGGGGGATCCAGGGACGGTCAGGGGACAGGGAGCACAGGGTGGTTGGATGGGGCAGGAGTCCCGGGGGGGGGCATCAGAGGGCGAGAGGCGGGGGGGGGCCAGATAGGGGCCACGCCTGCCTGTTTGGGGTGGCACAGCCTCCCCTAACCGGCCCTCCATACAATTTTGGAAACCCAATGTGGCCCTCAGGCCAAAAAGTTTGCCCGCCCCTGACTTAGAGAGAGATTAATGAGTCTGCTACAGCCTTAGTTAAGGGCTGTGTGGCTTTTAGCTCATGCAGTAGAGGCTCATGCATTTAGCTCCAGAGGTCCCAGGTTTGATCACAACCGGGGTCTGTTGCAGGGGCAGATTTACCGTGAAACATACCGTGCCCTGGCACAGAGCCCCCCCAATGACAAGGGGCCCCTGGGCCGGGCACTCAGGCAGCCTGCTCTGCGGGGGTAGAAGCTGTTGGGGGCAGGAGAACAGGGAGGGAGGCTCACCTGCAGCCGCAGGCAAGCGCTGCGAACTCGGGCCGGGGGAAGCAGGAGGAGCACCGGACGGCCGCGCAGCCAGACGGAGAGAAGCAGCGCTTTGAAGGGGAAAACACTGCTTCTCTCTGGCTGCGTGGCTGCCCCCTGCTCCTCCTGAGTCCTCCGGCCCGCGTTCGTGCCGTTCACCGCTGCCTGGTGAGCGGCAGCTGGGCGCAGCCCACGGGGTGGGTAGGGGATGGGTGATGTTTCAGCTCTCCTCCCCACCAGCCAGGAGAACTGACAAAACACGAAGGGGGGGGGGGGAATTTGCACCCTTTCAAAGGCTGCAGTAAATGACTTCCCTCCAAATTTGTGGGCAAGAAAGCAATGAGAATCTGAGTCCAACTCGGTGCCACTCAGGACTCATCATGGGTCGGTACAGCTGCATGCTGCCTGTTACTCAGAGATAAATGCACAATCACAAGCTAGCCTCAGACAGTAAGCTCTTTTGACACAAGGATGTAGGCTTAATATATTTTTGTGAAGTGCCATGTTCTGTATGGCACTTTATAACCAATGAACATGAACTATATGATGCATGTATACCACTTTTAAGCAAACATCTAGAGATTTAGATAACTGGAGCATTAAAATCCTAAGCTAAAAGGTTCTGATCTGGAATTTCCCAAAGCATGGCATGGAGTCCGTTAATATGTTTTCTTCTAAGTTTTGGCCCTTCAGTTGTGGTGTAGTCTTTTTGTGCTCTGCTAAATAGCTGCTGTGTTCTACCACACAGGTAGCTACCTTCAGCAATGGTGGAAGTGATTTCTATATACTCCTTATCCACCTCACAAGAATATTCAGAGGATTGATTTAGTTAATCTTAGTTTAAAGCACTTTTTGATCCTCAGAGGATAAATATTTTGAAAAAACTTCCCCTTGGAGTCTGGCATGATTATAAGGACAGTCAGTTTATAGTTAACCTTAAACTTCCGAAAAAAAAGAATGAAAAACGGGGGGCAGGGGAGATAAGAAAGAATGTTCTTTTTCTTGGCTGGGTCCCGTGGGGGGCCCCCCAAAAATGAAGCTGAGCACAGGGCCCCACTAACTCTAAATCCGCCACTGGGCTGTTGGTGTTACACTTCTATAGCACTTTACCTCCAACAATCTCAAAGTCTTACAAACATTTAGGCATCCTTATGAAGGAGGCAAGTACTATTAGCCCCGTTTTACAGATGGAGAAAAGCAGGCACAGAAGTCAAGTGACTACCCCAGAGTTTCACAGGGCCAATTCTGACATGCTTACTCAGCTTGATTAGTACCTTACTCCACAAATGGTTCCGTTGAAGTCAGTGGTACCACTCAAGGAGTAAGTTGCTACTCACCAAAAGTAAAGGCATCAGCGAGGACTGGGTGAAAAGTGTCAATCAAAACTGTTGGATTTTTTAAATGGAAAACTGGGTTTATGACCAAATTAATTGTTTTGCAAAAAGCATCTGCTTTGAAAAATCTTTTTTTTTTATCAAAAACCCAAATGTCCAAAAACCAGAAAGTTTTTAGTTCGTGGCTGAAAGCAAAAATATTTCTATTTGGATATGATGCCGTAAGGCCTCATGGGATTTGTAGTCTGGTTGGCTCATGTCCCCCTGCTCGTCTATGGTCTGGACTCCGCAGCTGTACTATATGTCCCTTGACACACCACAGCCACTCCATGATGTACTGCTTCCCCTCCCCATGACACAGGAGATCATGATGCATCAAGGGAGAAGTAATCCAACCAGTGAGCTCAGTCTACAGGAGAGATTGGGAGCATGAGGTACCGAACTGCAACTTCTATAGGGCACCATGATGGCATTTCCAAATGACCCTGGAGCCATTTGTGGAGTAAGGTCCTATTCAATGTGAGTAAAAGGTGTCAGAATCTAGCTGTGACCCTAACAACATCCCAATGCAAGAGGGCAAGGAGCTCACTAGTATCTGACACTGAAAGTTTCAGCTGGTCTGGCCAGTTCAGCGTGCCCCAATTCATTCATTAATTCAATTAATTATTTAATTCATTAAAACATAAACTGTATCTGATGCGTGTCATGTAAGGTATCTTTGGAAAACTAACAACACACTGATCATTAATATTCTTTCATGGTGTATGTATGGTAAATGCCCAAGGGACCATTCAAATATGAGGGAAATGTGGAACTATACTGTGTTTACTAGACAAGTCTGGAGAGTGGGTAAACAAGCTTCTCCGAGGCAAAGGACAGGCCAACGCCTCCAGCCAGGTGTCCTCAGAGTCGATTAGCAATCACATGTCAAGTGGCCATTCATTTGCATTTTAGCAGACACTAGTGAGGGAATAAACCAGCATGGAATTTCCTTTACCAGCAGATTCCATGTCTCCTTCCTCACAGCTTGAATGAACCTTACTATGGTGTGTGTGGGGGGGGAACCTTCAGAAGAATCCATTTCAAAGGTTCACTGGTCTATAAAAGAGAGGGGCAAAGAACCCCAAACCATTTTTCACTTAAGAAAACAAAGGAACTTGAGCATGATGGACCTTGTAGGAGATGCTGACAAGAAGGGTGGTCAGCCATGTTGCTGGAAGGCAGTGGGATAAGAATCTTACCTTGAACCAAGACTGTAATTTCGTTAAGTATTCTAGAAAGTGATTCACTTTTATTTGTTTGTAACCATTTCTAACACTATCCTTTATACTTGGATTCACTTAAAATCCTATCTCCTTTTGTTCATAAACATATATTACTTTTAATCTAAACCAACCGAGTGCTTTGTTTGAACTGAAGTGATAGTTAATGCCCGTTTAGAGGAGCAAACAAACCTTATTATTCCTCTGAATGGTCCAGGACAGGGCTGGGCATTGTGGAGCACATGAATTTGGGACTGAGGGCTGCTGGGGTCATCTTACCAGGTGTAACCAAGGTCAGTGGAGCCCAGAGTGTGGTTGTGGTATAACAAGCAGGCTGCTGGAGTCAGAGCTGCTGGTCCAGGGTTACTGATCACACAGACACTCAGTGCAGGCTTGTGTGCAGGCTGGGAGCATCCAGACAAGGGAGCTACAGAAGCAGAGCATTTTAAGGCACCCATGGTTACAGGGCAGGGGATGACACAGCCCCTCACTGGTCTGGATTGTACCACAAAATGTGACACTGGCCCTGTGAAACTATGGACTAGTTACTTAACTTCTCTGTGCCTCCTTTTCTCTGTCTGTAAAATGGGGCTAAAATACTTATCTCGTTCATATGATTCTAGAAGGCTTAGTTCAGTTTTCAGGGTTTAGGGTTTTGTTTTTTGTTTTTCAAAAAAGTTGACATTTTCTGCAGGGGGGGAAACCCCCATATTCTAACCAGATCTAGTATCAGAGTCTGGCCCACAGTGAGTCAGCAGCAGAGCAGGGACTAGAGATCCCGATTCAGCAAACACTTTGGCACGTGCTTACATCTCATTGTCTTTGATTTGCTTCAAGTTAAGCATATGTTTGCAAGCTTTGTTGTATCAGGGCCAGAATCCAGGGGTGAAATCCTGGCTCCATTGAAGTCAATGGCAAAACTCTCTTTGAATTCAATGAGAACAGGATTTCACCCCAAATCTCCTGGATCCCGGGCCTGTGCTATAACCACTAGACAGTGTTCTCTAAAACCCAACACATTCCATCCTGACGGTTTTATGTCTCACCATCAGACTGCTTGCTTTGTTTACCTCTTTCCTGCCCAGTGCTATGACATAGATAGGACATTTTTAGATTATCTGCTAGAATAATGTCAGAACAGACCATCTCTGTCCTTGGAAAGATTTCCTGTAAAATACTGTCTTCTTTATTGCTCGTGATTAGTTCAACTGTTGTGTACTCTCCCAAGGTCTCTTTCCCCAGATATATTAATCAGGAGATCTGCTACTAGAAAAAAACATTTTGAATGCAGCATAGTTGGAGTCAACTGGCTCCATTAACTGCCTCTAAACACACTTTTCCATTAAAGTCATGCTCAGTTTTGTAAGATTGTAAAGCTCTAACCTGATTTAATTCTTAAAGGTCTCTGCTTTCCATCCACCAGTCTCCTTTCATTTTGCACTGACACATCCCAAAACAGGCAGCTGGAGTGTCCAGCCCAGCCTAGAAGGGGAATACATACAGCGATCGCCCCCATGATGTCTTACACCCTCAGTGCCTTGGAAATTTCAATAGTGACAAAAGATTGTCATCTGGTGCCCCAAGAGTCAAGTGATTAACCAACCTTCTCATTTAGGAGCGCTCTCACTGCTACCTTTGGGCACAACCATCCTGTTCCAGCCCTCTCCCAGCTGACCTAATACCTCCCCTTTTCCCTCCTAGTCAGTTGCAGACAATCTTACCCATCCTGAAAACTACTGCACATGCTCCTACAATGGATAGGGGTCATCTGACACTGCTAAGGTTGGCTACTAGCCCATTAACTCTAGCTTCCCTCAAAATATCCACAAAACTGAAGGGTACAGGCAGGTCTCTTGTACAGGGCCGGCTCCAGGGTTTTTGCCGCCCCAAGCAGCAAAAAGAAAAAAAAGAAAAAAAAAGCCGCGATCGCGATCTTCTCTACCGCCGCTGCTTCAGTCTTCAGCGGCAATTCGGCGGCAGGTCCTTCACTCCCAGAGGGAGCGAGGGACCCACCGCCGAATTGCCGCCGAAGAGCCGGATGTGCCGCTCCTCTCCGTTGGCCGCCCCAAGTACCTGCTTGCTGGGCTGGTGCCTGGAGCCGGCCCTGCTCTTGTAGGCACTTTTATACAGTCTTTAAAGGCCTTTATCTGCAGGATCAGTATTTGGGGCAGACACTCATCCTTTTAGTCTTACCTAGTCTCAGCCTCAACCCTTTATTACCCTCTTTATTACAAACAGATCTGTCATGTTTCTGTTGGTTTAGAATATTTGGCGGGTTGTTTAGATGAGACATAGTGATGACAGAGGGTCCAACACTTTCCTGTAGCTCCGCACCCACCTGTTCTCCCTGGCCAGCGCCCTGCACGCCTGCATGCTTTTCCTTTTTCATTTGAACTTTTTGTTGTTGTTGAAGAAATGTAGTTGTTTTTTGAAAATGGAAATTTTTGCCAAAACATTTAGCTTTTTCTCAACATATTCCCTTTTATGGCAAATTCCCAACAAACTTGGGGGTTTTGTCTGTTGACTTGAGCAGCTGCCAGTAGGGGTTGACAGCATCTTCCCATGGTGGAAAGTCTTTCAAAACTGAATGTTTTTTATTTTGAAACTGAAAAAGTAGCTGAGGAGCACGCAGGGGCCATGTGTGGCCCTCAGTAGCCACTGCTTTCCAGGAAATTCAGACCTGTACACATAACATTAGTATTTGTTATTTGTATTATCATAGCACATAGCCCTTCTCCTGGACCAGGACCACATTGTGCTGGGGGTATGAAACGGCTTCCATATGAGGAGAGATTAATAAGACTGGGACTTTTCAGTTGGAAAAGAGACGACTAAGGGGGGATATGATAGAGGTCTATAAAATCATGACTGGTGTGGGGAAAGTAAATAAGGATGTGTTATTTACTGCTTCTCATAACACACGAACTAGGGGTCACCAAATAAAATTAATAGGCACCAGGTTTAAAAGGAAGTATTTTTTTTTCACACAACACACAGTCAACCTGTGGAACTACTCGTCAGAGGATGTTGTGAAGGCCAAGACAATAACAGGGTTCAAAAAAGGGCTAGATAAGTTCATGGAGGAAGGTCCATCGATGGCTATTAGCCACAATGGGCAGGGATGGTGTCCCTAGCCTCTGTTTGCCAGAAGCTGGGAATGGGCAACAGGGGATAGATCACTTGATGATTACCTGTTCTGTTCATTCCCTCTGGGGCACCTGCCATTGGCCACTGTCAGAAGGCAGGATACTGGGCTAGATGGACCTTTGGTCTGTCCCAGTATGGCCATTCTTATGTTTTTATGTTCTAGGTGCTGTACAAACACAGAACATCAAAAAGTGGCCCCTGCCTCAGGGAGCTTACAATCTAAGCATAAGACAAGACAACAGAGGGATACAGACAGACAGGAGAGTACAGGGCAACAATGAGACAATATTGGTCAGCATGATAGGCTGAGGTCTCAGCACACAAGCAGTGCATAACAGTGGGATCTACACAGACAAATACCTGAAGAAGAACTGTCTATTTAAAAAGAAAAAGAAAAAAACAGAATTAAGGGTGTCGATTTAAGGGTGTTTGTTTACCAGCTTTTTCTGTCTGGTCAGTTCACAGAAATGAAGTCAGCCTAACTGTTCAATAACTTAGCTCAGGTCCTCCATATGCAAGTTCCCTTAGGCACCTCATCTGTTTTGTCTTCCATGGACTCATGGTTCTGGGAACTTCTCTAGTTAGTCAGCAGCCTCCACTACTAGGAACCTGAAAATGGCACAAAACCACAGCAATCTAATTCATTGGGTCCAGTGCATGTTTAACTCGGTGATATGTTAACAAGTAGGCACTCAACACTATGAAGTCTTTAAAAATGGCACATATTTGACTGGCAGCTACCCATCTGTTCCATCACGTCTCTTACCAGATAGCCACAGCCAGGGAAAATGAGCCTTGGGAAGCAACTATACTAGTGCTCTACTCTTCAAGCTATTTAATTAACCAAGAAACTAGCCCTAGGTGCTTATTGGAATACTTGGAAGCCCCTTGTTTCTTCAATCTAGCTATCCATGCAGCATCCTATAACAGGCTCATCACACTGGTATTTGCTGGCTGGCTGGAAGATCTTGGCAAAAAGCTCTTATTAAATTGTATAATAATGAATGAATGATATTTAAATATAGATGTATGTATTAAATAATAAGTATTAATATAAAATAGCATTTATGTAGTGCTTTTCATCTAAATCTCAGAGCCCTTTTAAATGTATGCAGGCATTATTGTTTCCATCTTACAGATGGTGAAACTGAGGCACGGGCAAACTAAATCATTTGCGAATTGTCATACAATCAGTCAGTGCCACCACCATCAAAGCAGTGCTGAATTGTCTTCTGGCTGCTTTCTTAGGCTCAGTCCCAAAAGCTCATGTTTTTGGACAGGCCTGCACTCATAAGAAGCCCAACTGAAGTCAGTGGAGTCTTTTGGTGCATCTCAATGTGTAGGATTGGGGAAATAATTGTAAAAAATGTACACCTTTCTGCATGGTGTGTATGTGCTCTGATCATTGCTCCTGTGTATCAATATAGCGTCAGCTGTTAAACTGAGGTTCCAAAGTTGAAAATGACTGTATAGAAATGGCATCTTAAGTGATCTGCTTCCTGTGTGTGTGTTCAGTCATATCTGCTAACTTTAGTGTTACAAATGTCTCCACTCATTTTTACTCCTGTTTGCACAACACAATCAACATGCTCATGGGAGAGCAAGCTGGCTTCTATTGCTTCTCACACGCTAACAGAATTGTTGACTGAATTCCACTTGCAAGGCCAAACTCTACCTCAACCTTGAAACCCAGCAACTTAAAACAATTCGGGTGCACTGGGTGCATATTCCTTAGGGCTTGCCTACAACACGATGCTCTAGTCTGTACCAGAGGGTTGTAGATTCTAGTGCACACTACCTATAATGTGTTATGCACAAATTGGCCAGCATGGACCCTGTGGGCATGCACTAAAAGTTCTCTAATCCATGTTAACTTAGTACCATTTAAAACTGAACTACATTAATGTGCAGTAAGAAACTTTTAATGTGCATCAGCAGGGTCCACAAGGGCCAATTAGTGTGCAACATGCTAGTGTGCACTGGAATTTATACCCCTCTGGTGTGGACTAATGCACTGTATAGACAAGCCCTTGTTTAGGAAGTGTTCTTGCTGCTCTCCCTGAGCATATGAATGATCTGACCAAGTGAAACACCATTCAGGATTAAGCATTCTCAGACTTGCCACCTGAGAAGGACAGATCTGAGTCAACCTGAATTTACTAGTCCTCCTCCATTAGGTTTGACACTCTGCAGGGGAAAAAAAGCATGGCCAGATTTGGGGATGCAATATATGTCTAGTCTGTGCCATGCTGCGAACAGAATTAGACTGTAGACCTACTCTGTAGCACAGCCTCAAAGCCATCATCAGTGGAGCTAAAAATCAGAACCAACTTCTCCAAAAACATAGACCTCGGCTACTTGAGCTAAGGGAAAATATTTATTAGCTGTAGCTGTACTAGAGTGAATGGCTCAGATCTTTCTTCAGGAGTGCCCAACAGTGGCGTGCCGTGATGTTTTTAGTAAGGCACGCAACAGTTCAGGTCTAAACTTGAATGGCTCAGGTGGTCCAACCTTTTTAGTGATGTTCCACAAAATGGCATCCTCCGTGTAGCATGATCTCCTTGGCCTGCTAAACCCAGGGTTGTGAGTTCAATCCTTGAGGGGGATTGATTTAGGGATCTGGGGCAAAAATCTGTCTGGGGATTGGTCCTGCTTTGAGCAGGGGGTTGAACTAGATGACCTCCTGAGGTCCCTTCCAACCCTGATATTCTCTGAGTCTATTTATCACTGCAACAGGGTGCATACAAGGTCACACTGTGCGGAGGATGCCATTTTGTTCTATAAAATAGCATCCTCCATGTGTGTTTGGGGGCTGGGTGGAATCTTCCTGTAGGCTGGATCTGGCCCACGGGCCACCAGTTGGACCATGCTTTTGAATTCTGGGGCATGGAATACCCCACTAATACCCAAGTTCTACTTGATGCACCTGAGAGGAAGGTGGGCTTCAAAGTTAAGTTAAACTCTCCCTATCCTTGTGGCAGCCAGCCAGGGGCTCGTTTGTCAGCCTCAGGCCTTCTGTAACTTGCTCTGGCTTGTATGGGACTGCTAGGTGCTGTAACATAGCTGAGGGCGCCCGAGCACAGTGCACACTACCTACCTCAGAAGTGCCCTTGCGTTGGTGGGGAGAGGAAGAGGCATAGAGCTGATCCTGCCAGCCTCTCTCCCAGTTGAAAATGCTACTATGCAAGGGGAATCCCCAGCTCGCCTGTTAAGGCAGCTTTCTGGCCCCAGTGCACTGTTGTTTCAGAGGAGTTTTTACTTTTGCCACTGAAGTCCATTTGAATCTAAAATTAAAAGCAAAGTTCAAGGAGGGCAAACGCAGATGAATTCGAACGACAGAGAACGTTCACATCAACCACTGCAAACAGAGCCCGCCAAGTTTTGCACATCTCCACTTATATCCTCTGGAAACCAGCACTACACAATGAATTCTCAGTGAAACATGATGCACAAACCAGAGCTGATTGCAATAATTTTGTCAAAAGGTTTTGTTGATGAAAAATGACTTTTTGGTCAACGTTTTTCCACTTTTTTTATTCAACCAAATTTATTTTTGGTAAAAATGTTTGGGTTTGGGGCAAATGTTTAAGCTTCTGTTTTTTAAAAATTGGGTGTTTTTTTTTACTAAAACCCTTTTTTTTTTAACCAAAAGCAGGTGTTTTGAAAACTTTTAGGGGTTTCATATTTGTCATTGAAAAACTTAAAAATTTTCACTAGAAATTTTGTAAAAAATGAGGTTTATTTCATAATTTCCTGTGGGAAAATTGGCATTTTTGACCATACCATTTCAAATCCCTTTGACCATAAGAGTAAACAAAGGAAAAAATCCTCCTTGTCTTAATCTTCACAATTTTGCCCCTCCCTGCATAGCTGCTTGTGTCCTGTGTCGTGTCATGCTCGGACACTCCCTTCCCTCTCTGCACAGCCAATGATGCCAGCCTCCACCGTCCTACCTGTTCACTTCTCACACAACCATATGTTTTCTTCCACACTGCCCCTTATGTCCTGACTGATCTTTTGAACTGCTCCGTAAAGCCACTACCCTCCATTGTCTCCCTCTTTCAGCCCCACTTCTGCCACAAAGCCTACAAGAAATCAGCCACCATTTAATAGCTAGGCTGAGGAGTAGTTGGGAAGAGTCAACATTTATGTAATTGCCAGACTACAAAATATAGCCAATGGATCTGTTTGATTGTCTCCCACAGCTCCAGCCTTCATATGCCACTCCTCTCCTTGGGCAGTAAGCTCTTCAGGGTAGGAACTCTGTCTCCCTCTGTTTGTACAGTGCCTGCCACGAGGGAGCCCCATGACTGATCCAGTCCTCTGTAATATAAATATTAACTAACAATCAAAACTGCCTTCAAATGAATTCAAAATGAGGTGTTCTCTCTAAGAGTTCATTCATCTCCTGCTGAACTCAGTGGGAGTCTCTCCATTGGCTTTAGTAATAAATAATATCTAGCGCTTTTACAGCACTTCTCAGCAGCAGCTCTCAAAGCACTTTACAAAGGAGGCCAGTATCGTGATCCCCATTTTACAGATGGGGAAACTGAGGCACAAAGTGGGGCAGTGATTAGCACAAGGTCACCCAGCAGATCCATGGCAGAGCTAGGAATTAGAACCCAGGTCTTCCAGATCTGACTTCAATAGGTGTTAGATCGGGCTCCAAATAAGCAAGACTTGCTAAGCGATCATCCTCCACTGGTGAGCTCCAGGAAAGAGGTCAAACCAAACCAGGCACAATATAAGCATCAATTATAGTTGTTTTCTCAGTAGATAATTACTACCTTTCAACCCCTCTTGCAGGCATTATCATACACAAGAATGAGGTATTCATTTCTATTACTGTCAGCTCATTCCTGGGCCCTCCTGTACATGCAATAGTGGAGTTTTCGAAAGATGAGGCTCTGCACCCAGGCCAGATCACCAGCAGATGTAAACTGGCACAACTCTGACTGCAGTGAAACCAAGCTGATTTGCACCAGCTGTGGATCTGGCCAGTCACACGCCCTAGGAACAGAGTTGGACTGCCCAATTTTAGTTCTAAAAATAAAACCACCACCCGAAGGATACATTCAAAAACTAGCTAGAACTATTTATACTTATACTACTTAATTTTAAGCAAGTTAGACAAGCTCTTTGTATTGAGAGCTTCTGGTATCGGTGCCCCTTTCTTGTACATGCTTAAAACTGACTTTCAAAATCACCATTTGAGATCCCTAGGGAAGTTTTAGAAAGTACTCAGGCTAACACTCCCCCATTTCATTTTAAAGGTCAGGCTTAGAGTTGGCAGTTGTATAGGAGCTGTCTTCTGTAAAGAAAGTCTTAACTAGCCAGGCAGAGCCTTAACCCCACCGTCGAAAAACTAACATTGTCACTAGGATATGGAGAAACCATGGTGAAGAACTAGCAACAGCTAGACCACGGCAGAATGAGCAGTCGGCATCTACTCGGTGGGCCTTTATCATGCAGTGTTGTATGTACGATTCAAAATTCACAGAACGATTGTTGAAATGATGTAGACAAATTGACTCAAATTAGTTTAGCATGGGCCATGCAAAGTTTAAGCTTGTTGAGCCCAGACACATAGCAACAGACCACAGCACTTTTGGAAGACAGTATATTGGAAGTGCTAAGAGAAAAAAAATTATTTGGACCCAAATTAGTAGGATTTTTTAAAATTACTGGCTCTAGAAGACCTTTGCAGAAATTATGATCCTTCCTAAAGACTCTATTAGAATAAATAAATTTTATAGAAATTCTTGAGTGCTTTAATGTCATTTTATATTCCCTTCAGCTTTTGACTGTTATTTAATGACAAACAAATCCCCAAAGAACTGCAAAAAGATTAAAAGGATTTTGAGATTGTGTTCTCTGCTTTCAGTCAAACTGTCCCAAATCCTGCCAATACATCCTTAGTGCCCCGTGACAGCTACAGATCACCACAAGTGAGCTTCTTATTGTATTTACAGTAATCTAATTACACCAGGTCTTCAATTCACAGCCAGCTTTGGTATACAGGCTTTAGTGAGAACTTTACTTTCAGAGCAGATTGCAAACTTTAATCTTTTAAACTAACATACTCATGGAAAAACCTCAAAAAAGAGAAGTTTTGAAACTCCTTCTGTAACCTTTGAGTTGTGTTCTTCCCCCCTCAAAGTTACTCTGAGTATTTTTGGAGAGCTGTTGGGTTTTTGTTTTTGTTTTTGTTTTGTCCCTTCTAACAACCTTAAGGTAATTTTTGAGATCCCGGGAAAGCATTTCATGTAAGGTTATAAACTGATGATCAACAACTAATGGCCAATTAAAAATCTTTTTTTTTTTTTAAATTACTTCTGAATGAATAGATTCACACAAACACTTTTGAATGCCCTGCTTCACTTCTGCCACAGAGGAAATAGAAATATATTGTGGAAGTAAAGACTACACTAAATATTTTATTTAAAAATTAAATATGAGAATAGAATTTGCTTTGCTCATACTTAGTGGACACCAAGCTTCAAACTGAGGAACTTTTCATGCAATAAGAACTACATGACAAACACAGATGGATCTCTATATACATATCAGTACTGTACACAGACAGGCAAAACTGAAAATATGGCACGCTAAAAAGAAAAAGTCCCAGCTTTAATGTATGTAAGAAAAATATAAATCAAAAGCAGAACCATCAATAAATTAACAAATCTAGACATTCTTAGTGTGTCGTTACTGCCATCTAACGGCAGGCAGCGGTATTAGACTATTCCCATTTCATTTTCCACCTCAGTTTTGCCATTTGAACCATCTCAAATTGCACTGGGTTTACCAGTACAATTCTTGTGCTAGATTAAGAGAGAAATTCTCTTATCCAAGCTGCACTATGAATGTTAAAGGACATATTGCCAGGGTTCAATGCTTGGAAATCCCAGCAACATCAGCAGAGGTCTGCTCACAAATGGCCTGATCTAAAATACATTGAAATCAGTGGGATTTTAGCCCAGAACATCAGGGTGGATACATTTGGATCCAGCATTACTATAAATCTGTAACCCAGATCCCCCCATCACTGCATTTTTTATAGCTGTGCACCAACCAGATATAAATAGTTATAAACTCATATTTCATGTGATAGCACTAAACATCCACATGTGGACTTTTAATACTGCATATGATTCACAAATCATTTTGTATTTTAAATATAAACACTTGTCTACCATGTTAAAACCCAGTCAATATTTTTTGCCATTATTGAGATTTATAACTATATAAGATTAGATTATATAGATAGTCAAACCTCATGCTTCATAGTATCAGCTGAGAGCCTGGAAAAATCTGGAAATATTCCTCAGCGCTCCTGTCTCATGTTTACCCTTGAACCATTTGTTAGGATGCATCTTATATTGTTTTCCTCTGAACAAACCGTCCATCAGACTGGATTAATGATCTGATTCAATGTGTTAAATTTTATGTTCCTATGCAATGGCCTGTGCTATGCAGGAGATCAGACTAGATGAGCACAGTGGTCCCTTCTGGCCTTATTATCCCTGAAGCTATGTGTATGCTGTATTCAGCATGAAATTTTGTAGCATCTTAAAATGTCTTGTAAAAGGGCATACGAAAAAGTTCCATTGCCACGTATAAAAAGACTACATTCAATGTTTTAAAATTCAAGTGAGAGCTCACAGAACTAATCTCCGGGGAAATAGTTTTAATCCTCAAAGTTAAATCACTTACAATTTGGTACATCATACTGGAAATATTCCTACCTTTAAAAAAACATTAGCTACTTTTCTGGAACATGGTCATTTGCAGAGATAGTCAGTCTCAACTAATAAAATGAAAATGTGACTAGGTCCCTGTAAAACATATTAATGGTTGGTCCAGTGAAGGATAAAGGGTAAGAATGCCATCTGCTGGTTCGTTAAAAGTATGATCTCTTAGCAAATATCCCTGCTGTCATTCAGCATGAAGTCAGAGGCCCAATTCTGATTTTACACACCAATATAAGACAATTAAATTATTCCAGCTATACACTAGTATTTGGCCAGCTTGTGTGAACGATACCTGTGTTTTACTTGTACGAAATATATAAATAGCTTAGTTTACTCGTTGTTTTGTGCCAGAGGGTTGCTTCCTGTTTTACCCTCAAACTGAGAAAAGACAAGACAAGAGAAAAAGGATTCGCACTTGCAGTTTGAAAGACTGCTTTTGCTGAATAGTCTCTATATTTGTGTTGGTACCAATGTGGGTCTGTACCCCTTAGTCTATTTGTAATTGAGACATGCAATGCTATGTAACAAGAGCTCTTACTGTTAAATATACCAATACCACCAGTATAAAGTTTTATTTTTTAAAGTGACCCCCTTAAACAAGGAGTGGCTAAGAGTGCCTTAATTCTGTGCAGCATCTTTTAAAACATTACTAATTTAGAACGTATGTTACCAGATGTCCCCAGTTTCACGTCTGAAAATGTTTGTGGACAGGAGTGGGGTCTGACATTTCAGCTTGAGGTCCAAAAGCATTATTTCAAAAGGGCCAGGGTTACAATCAATACACTGGGGCAGATTCTCTGCCCTCTTCCACACTCTTTGCACAGAGCTGGTGCAAACTGGTGCATCCCCTAGGCTGCTCTGACCTGCTCCAGGGCTGAGCCAGAGAATCAGGGAACCTTATGGTTCTGGTTGTTGGTTCTTATCTTCTCTTTTTCCCGTCTTTTGGGCTGCCCTGGATGGCTGCGGTGGGAGGGGAGGCATTCTTTTCTCGGTGCTCCCCTGTGGTCAGGCAGAGCCAGTTGAGCTCTGATCCTTCTCTCTCTGGGCCTCCTGTGGTCCATCAAGGAAACAGGCAATGGAGCAGTGAGAGCTACTCCTTCCTTCCTTGTGATGCAGAAGGGGAGAGACAGCAGCCTGGCATGCTCCCATCTCTCATCAGAGCTGCTCCTGGGGAAGTGGTGGGAGGCAGTTGGGGAGACGTGTCCCCTACTTCAGTATTGATAATCCCAAACATTCAACATCCTGAGATTGGCTTAAAAATCACAAGGTCTTTTTAAAAAATAACGTGTCTCTAGTTTCTGAGCCTTTAGGGTGCATGCAGGTCACATTTTTAAGCTTTTCTCCACAACCATGAAGGTTAGAAACTTACTGTGTTAATTTCACATAATGACCTGACACCAGAAGCTGATGCTTTTAACCCATTCCCCGCCCCCCACACACACACACACCCCAAATAGTGTGAGATAAAGTAGTGAGAGTTGGTGACACAGCCACCTCACCCTCTAGAGCTGGGACTGATTCAAACACATCAGTTTAAAAATTGCACACCATGGTCCAGGGAGCATGCTTACAATTCACAATCAAATACACAGTTTCTTCTTGACACAGGCGACCTTGAGAGACACAATATAGAGCCGAGTAGGCCACCAATTGGGTGCTGCTGCTGTAGAGGAATGGTGAAAAAGCAAAGTATTACTGGTATCTTCGCGGCCAGCAGTGCTCGCCCTAAAATGTACCTCACAAAATGTAATTCATCTGAACACTGTTCAGACCGTTAAAAGGCCTTGTTAGTTCTCTTGAACATTTTCTCTTTTATAATATATGGGGCACCCTCCTGGAAACAGAGAGATGAAGAAACTTGGGGGGAAATGGAGCTGCTCAGGAGGGGAGCCAGAAGCAGGGAAGGGTGGGGGAGATTTGAAGAACACTCATAACAGCCTCCTTTTCACTCCCTAACTGCGATGATGACTTGAGTCTAGCTCAGAATCTTCCTTTCCATCATCCTCCGCCAGCTAAACTCCTGTGAGGGATCCTGCAGTGCCAGTGCAGCTGGATAAAGCTATCAACAGCAGAGCAAAATATATTGATTTTCAAAATTGGGGCACATGAAAAATAACCAGATAGTTGGTGGAGGTGTGGAGGGCGCTTGGGTAATTTAAGGAAACTGTGCAAATGTCTGAGATGCTTTGTCAGAGTGTCTTGGGAAAAACTAGGGTTAGTAAATGATAATTTAAATCATGTTTGTACTAAACTTGGGCCAAATTCTCTGTTCTTCCTTTTTTGCGTGAAAAGGGGTGGCAAAGGCAGCTTTAAAGCTATCTATCAGCCTCCTGCATTCTGGTCCTGCCCAGTAACAACCCTCAGTAGGCTTTGATGCTGACTAAAGCCTAGCTACAGTGCAGAGTGCATCATTCACACCACCTCTCATTCCCAGTATGCCGCTACGCCAGGGGCCACAAGCGACAGCTGTGTATGACTAGGGTGACCATATTTACCTATGCTGAATACAGGACACCTGGTAAAATTACTCGTATTCAAGCGAGTTCAACGGCAATCAATCAGAACTATGCAGTACAAACATTCAAATTAACATCAAGTTGACTGAGCCCCTATTAAAAAGAAATACTGCGTTGGATTCTTTTTAGTTTACCTTCTTATCTTTAAGGCTTTAGGGTTCACACGGGGAGGGGTGACACACACACCCCTAGCCCCCCCCCACACACACAGGGAGAGGTGACATAGACACACTCCCGTACACCTCTCTCACATGGGGGGCTGACCAACAGACTGACCCTCCCTGCCCAGCACTCTCCACCCTCCATGCCTGGCTGGTCCCCCAGGATGGACCCGCCTCTCCTGGTACCTGGCACTGCATCTTCCCAAGGCAACATGGGGGGGCATGCAGGGTCACAGGCAGGGGTGAAAGTAACTTACAGGACTTACCAGTACTGCCAGAGTCCTGAGGGGGCGTGGCCTCATCTGGAAGAGGCGTGGCCTCAACTGGAAGAGGCGGGGCCTCTCAAAATTTAAAGGCCCTGGGGCACCCAGGGCCTTTAAATCAACCTGGGGCTCCCAGCTGCAGAGATGGCTGGGAGCCCCCGGGGCTCAGGGGCAAATTAAAGGGCCTGGACTCCGGCCACCGTGGAGCTCCAAGCCCTTTAAATCCCGGCCCCAGCCCAGCCGCCGGAGCTGTGGGCGGGATTCAAAGGGCTCTGGGCTCCCCGCTGCAGCAAGAGCTCCGAGCCCTTTAAATCCCGGCCCCAGCCTGGCCGCTGAAGCTGCAGGCGGGATTTAAAGGGCTCTGGGCTCAGCCCTTTAAATATCCACCGCGGAAGCCGGTGTGGTCCGGACCGTACTGGCTTACTTTCACCTCTGGTCACAGCCCTCCCCTCCCACCCGATTTCTGCCAGCGTTCACATCAGAGTGTGGCCAGCAGCAGCCTTTCGGCACTGTGCGGGAGGGAACGGACGGGAACTACTTCCAGCCGCAAGGGAGAAGGAGCGGTGGAAGGGATGACCTGGCCCATGTCTTTGCAGAGCTCATCTCTTCTCTCCCCACCCACCCCGGGACTGGAAGCAGCTTGTCCCTTCCTGCCCACACAGTGTCGAAAGGCAGCTAACACCTCCAGGCTGCTGCTGGCCACTGACATAACCCAGCTGCCTCTTGTCCCCCCACTCCAGAGCCAGCACACAGCGGGGGCTTCACTGACGGGCATGGGGAGAGGCCTGGACCCGTGTGCTGCAGCTTTGTCCCGCCACCAGCCTTGCACACCCACCCCCATCGTCAGGGCCGTCTCCAGCATTTCTGCCACCTCAAGCAAAAAAAAAAAAGCCGCAATGGCAACCGGCGGCGGCAATTGGGGAAAAAAAAAAAAGCCGCGATCAGCAGCGGCAGTTCGGCGGCAGGTCCTTCGCTCCTAGAGGGAGTGAGGGACCTGCCGCCCCCGAATTGCCGCAGGTGCCGCCCCTCTCCCTTGGCCGCCCCAAGCACCTGCTTGTTAAGCTGGTGCCTGGAGCCGGCCCTGCCCATCGTGGGCCATTGGACCACCCCACTCACCACTGGTGGGCGGGCAGCTCGTGAGCAGGGATCCAGCCAGCAGCATGACCCACCGGTACTGAAAGGCGGAAAATATGGGACAATTTGCCCATTTTAAAGAAAAAGTCAGGACACCTGCAGGAGGGCTTAAATATGGGACTATCCCGTTAAAAACGGGACGTCTGGTCACCCTACGTATGACTGTTACACTAGGCTTTAGGCAAGCAGAGAAATCCCTCCTAGAATAGACCTGGGGCTAGTTTTGCACTTTCTAAGATCCCTTTATGCTGCAAGAGTGGCATAAAATTGATGCATCACAGAGGAGAATCAGCGCCATAAAATGTAGGTGCAACATTTAAAATAATTAACAGTTCTGCTCCTTTTTCATTTCCCTGAAGAAAAAAGGAAACTTAATGGAGGTGGAGGGCCTGCTCACAGCCCAAAGGAAGGGGGGAGATGAGATGTAAGGGAATCGTTGAGTAAATGATCAAGCTGGTAGGTGAGAAGGAAGCCTAACAATTGACCACAGCATATATTTTAGGACTGGATTCTGCAACTGCTTATTCTCGTAACTTCCAGGGGACTACACTCACTAGTGTTTTCAGGATTAGGCCCAGGGTCTGCAACATTGATAGGTTCTCTTTACTTTTTAATGCTTCCCTTTCTCGCTCTCAGTGTGTGTCAGCTATTAGTAGGAGGGACTCTGAGAGGCAAGAGCTCCTAGAAAGCCATACAGTCTCCTTTTAGCAATGTTAAGGTCAGTTTAATTTACTTTTGAAGTAAGTGCTTTACAATTAAAACTTTAAAGAAACGGGACTATTTTCTTCAACCATGTCCTCAAGTGTGTCCTGGGTTTTAAAAAAAATATTTTTCATATGAATGTTTTTTCTTTCGAACGCAATACTTTATTATTACAGTCGGATGCTCCAGGGTGTATATTGTAACAATGTGTGTGTGTCATAATCACAACACGCCTTGGTGGTTAATGGCAGTCAGCCTTTGGTTTTTGCCTCAGTGAATATATCATTACTACATCATAATACAAGCCCTAGAGTGTCTTATTGTTTAACTATTGTATCTATCTAAGGTACCTATAAAGCACTCTTTGCCTTTGTAGCTAAGCACTGCTCTTTAGGTAGCTGTGACAGGATATGGAGGCACCGACCTAGTTTTCCCCAAGCTTCAACCTCTCAAAGGTTATGTAATGATGAGGCAGGACTAGGGACTGAACAACCCAGTCAGGCTGTTGAGGGTGTAGAAGAAGCTCTATAACAGCCGTTTGGTAGTCAAAAGGGGAAAGGCCTTTGAGAAGGGAGGAAAGGAGAGTGACACTGTTACAGGCCTGAGTTTTGCCGTTGGTTGGTTTCACTCTAACCTCAAAATGTACAGGGACTTCCCGTCTCATGTGTCTGCACATGTAGGTGCTAATAGTAATTTCTCTTTAGAATAGGCTGGAGGCCTGGTAGAGGTTTAATTAGGGTTACCATATTTCAACAATCAAAAAA
>NW_020664598.1:7639421-7693405 GCF_002925995.2 Terrapene triunguis | reverse complement strand
GGCCATTTAAAGCTAAAAAAGCCGGACGTGTCCGGGGAAACCTGGACGGATGGTAACCCTAGTTTAGTCATGGTGCACTATCACAATGCTGAACACTGCTTTTCCTGGCCTACATAGGTCAGAGTCATCACTTCAGCTAACCCGACTTTTCACAATCATGTTTGAACATTTTGTACAGTAGATGAGCCCGCAAAGGGCAAACACTGTAAGAAAAGCTAAAGAGTCTGTAACTCAGTCACTAGGGTTCAGTCCAATAGTGAGGGTGAAATTATAATCTTCCCCTTGGAGCCCTATCATTATTGTTGCTATTTCTATTGTTGTAGCACTTGCGAGCCTCAGTCCTGGATGAAGACTCCATTATTAATCTCAGCTACCATTAGTGGTGCCTATGGGCAGTGGGTATAATAGGCCAGGGAACGCCTTGCCTTCCCTGGTGCTGCCGCCGACCCACTGCCAGACACCTGGGCCGCGGTGGCCCCGGCTGTGCCCCAAGACCCCCACCGCCTCCTCCACTCCACACCCCATTCCGCCCCCGCTGCTCGCCACATCCCTCCTCCTCGGGATGAGGGAGTGAGAAGGGACGCGGAGAGGCAGCAGCTGGAGGTCTGAGCAAGCTCGGCTGGGCACTAGGGCTGGTGGCTTGGTGGAGGGGCAGGGCCTTCAGAGGCAGGAGGAGCTGGCACTAGGGGGATGGCGGCTCGGCCTGGCTCGACTTTGTCAGGGGGGCCAGCAACTTGGCCCAGCAGGCACTCGAGGGCCGGGAGGGATGGGCAGCTTGGCCTGGTGCTGTGGGAGGCCAGCAGCTCGGCCCGACTCTGCCTTGGGGGGGGGCCGTCAGGGGTGGGGGGCCAACGGCTCAACCTGGTGCTCAGGGGGCCGGTGGCAGCAGCTCGGCCCAATGTGGCTGGGGTGGGTGGGCCGGGACTCCTCCGGTCACGGGGGCCCCTCAGAGTCAGGGCTTCTTCTTTTACAAGGTAGGAGGGGGGTTTCAGGGCTCCGGCATGTGGGGTGGCGGTGCCTTGGGTAGAAGGGGTGGAGCCGGCGGGCTTGCCTCCCCATAGCGGGGGTTCACCCTCCGCCCATGGTGGTGCCCCTTGAGGTCCTCCAAACCTCTTTTGGAGAGCAAATACGTCTTTGAGCCTTAGATTTCACCAAAGGTTCACACCTTTTAGGGGAGGGAAATTAGAGCCCAAATTGGGGGACAAATTTTCAATATTTAGGTGCTGGGAGTTAAGTGCCTAGGCACTTTTGAAAATCCTACCAGGTCCCTAAATACCTTTGAAAATCTGGCCTTTGGTTACTACTGCGTGAAAAATATGCAAATTATTCACTAAGGTTATTTGTATATTTGCATATACAAATTGAGGATAGGTCCATCAATGGCTATTAGCCAAGCTGGGCAAGGATGCAACCCCATGCTCTGAGTGTCCCTAACCTCTGTTTGCCAGAAGCTGTGAGTGGATGACTGGAGATGGGTAACTCAATGATTGCCTGTTCTGTTCATTCCCTCTGAAGCACCTGGCATTGGTCACTGATGGAAGACAGGATTCTGGGCTAGATGGACCATTGGTTAGTGTGCCCATTCTTATGTTCTAATAATCAAACTTCAGTTTTTACAAAGATTGTGTGAAGGCATCTGCTTGACAGCCCTGGTGAACTAAGTCCTCTGTTCACAAGCTGGGCAAGCTTCAGTCCTGACCTGAGGCTCATCCTGCAGAAGCAATAGAGTACAGGTCTGTCTCATCTTACGCGGGGGTTCCGTTCCGCGGTTAGCACATAAAGCGAAAACCGCGTATAGTCAAAATTACATTGAGTTCAATGGCGGGCAGAATCGCCCGCACTACAGGTACAGTATTAAAATTGTTATTTTTCTCTCTTTTTTTGTTTTTTGTTTTGTTTTTGTGGACTGCGTAAAGCTGAAATCGCGCATGTTAAATGCGCGTAAGATGCGACAGACCTGGTAGTTCATGCTCTGTGGTCTGTGCAGTTCTGGGCTCCCTGAAGAGTCTGCCACTTAATTCAAAGCATAGTAGTGCGTTTGTAATGAGGGAGCTGGAACTGAGACCCCCCCCCCAAACTTTCATTCAATGGGAGAGTCCCCAGCTTGATTCCAAGTGGTGACATACAGGTGAAAAACTCTGTTGTCCATTAGCAACCTCCTGAGGCAGCCAGTCCCCCAGTAAGTGCTAATTTAGAGGAGGTCAGATATATATAATTACATACAGAAACACTACATTAAGGTTGCAAAGTCAAGCACTCCTACATTAAGAAATGTCAGAATTAATGTTACCCATGCAACCTTACTTTCTCACACTCATGCTCCTTGTATGTGTGCATTATGATACAGTCTTTGATTAATTACATGAGCACATATTCATTTTTCTCCTGCCTGGGTCGTCAGCACGATTTGAACCCTGGATCTTCAATGTGTCAGTTGCTGTTTTTAATTTTCAGTCATTTTTGTATGTCCGTCCTTGTGCCAGTAATGTTTTTTCAGAAGCTAGAGGCTACGTAAGGGAGCAAAACTGGACCCAGGCTTTGAGCTTTGTCAATTTTCTGCCTTAAAAAACCCAGCAACAGACCAAAAAATAAAACAATTTAATTCCAGTAGACAGTCAGAGAATGGCAGAAATAACCGCTCAGATAGGACAGCAGGAAACCACAACAGCTGCTATATTTTTATGCAGCACACCACACCTTGAAAATTAAACAACATTATCGTTCCTCAGTATTTACAAGGCAAGAATCTAATCCTGCAGCTCTTACTTATGTCAGCAGCCCTGGCTCTTTTTAGTAGTCCCATTGACCACTCACATTAATAACGGTTGTGGGTTTGGGATGCAGAGTGATTGGGTAGCTATAATTTACAAAGTTTGCAATATGTGGAGCAATAATGTCTCCTGCTATCATGTCAGCCTATTTTCTCTTAAAGAAGTGAATTTATACTTTACTTTGCTTATTTTGAACATCTTCCTATTGAAGGTTGTAAAAGGGCGTGCCTGTCCTCTAGCACTTCCTGCTGGTCAAGTGTGGCTCTGTCTCAGTTTCCCCTTCTCTCAGGGCTCTTAGGACTTCCACACGGGTTAAACGGCATCAGACAAAAATCCCCTGCTGGGGTTCTACTTTATTAAGTCCAAATAAACTTGAAATAAAGCATGTCGCACCCAGATGCAAAATAAAGTCTCCCTGGCCGGTAGTATTTCCCCTCGGGTTCAGCCCTTCTTCCTGGGACTGTGTTTCTGGGCTCTCAGCAGCTCCTCCAGCAGCTTCCCCAAAGCTGTTTTCTTCAGGAACCTTTCCAGAAGCTCTCTATGGAGTTCCCTGGGAGTTAGCTTCCTGGACAGTTAAATACCTTTGAGGACAGTGGTGCTGGAACTAGGCATGCTGGGGGTGCTGCTGCACACACACACACCCCCCACCACCAGCTTGAGGTAATAATAACAAACACCAAATATATGGTTTCCATCAGCAGCATCCCCACTATAAATATTGTCCCAGCACCCTTGTTTGAGGATATGTTTGCTGTGTTGGTGTAGCCGTGTTGGTCCCAGGGTATTAGAGAGACAAGGTGGCTGAGGTAATATCTTTTATTGGACCAACTTCTGTTGGTGAAAGAGACAAGCTTTTGAGCCACACAGAGCTCTTCTTCCGGGCCTACGTGTATGGGCAAGAGAAAAGACAGTCAGTCCCTGTCCCAAAGAACTTACAATGTAAGTAAGAGTTAAAATCTACTCTCACTACCTTTTGATTTAGACCACAGTAATTCTAAAGTCATTAATTGTGTCAGGAGAATTAGGCCGACCTCATTTCTGGCCTCCAACACAGCAGCAGTACCTCATTGTTCTACCTGTTACTTTGTGCACTATCTTTGGAAATCCTACATAACCAATCTATCTCCCTTCCTAATGTCCCAACGCAATTTGAAATGGTCTCCCAATTCTTCTTCCAGCATACGGATAGCTATATTTGGTTTCAATTTCTATGAAACAAGCTGGATCTGAAGGTAGGAGAGAGGAGTAGGATAAGCATTTCCTTTCATGTGCAGCAAATCAAGATGTTCTGGACATCTGAGCAGCTCTCGCCCAGTCTTTCACGCCCAGCTGTTCTCTAGGCTTTTCACTCCAGTGCCTTTTCACTTCCTATTACAATATTGTTGGCCAGTGGTGTCATTAACTAAATTCTTGTAAAATTTGGAAATAAGTTTAGCTCTTATCTTCTTGCAGTAAAATATTGGAATATCTATCCAGGGAACCAACCTCTAGACCCCAAGTGGATGTACATTTTTAACTTGCAAATAGTAATATGGAAATACAGAGTCTAGTCTAATCTTTTTGCTCAGTTCCTCAGAGATGTGTATCTACAATGGGACTTTATTCATATTTTGGTGTACTTTATTCACTCGAAGATTTCACTCCATCACACCCAGAAGTGACTATGGCTATTTATGCAGCTGTAACCTCCAGGGTTGATCATGCAAATGATGTCTAGACATGAAGTTGTATGCTCTGAAAAAGCTCCAAGAGTTACAAAACATAGAAGCTAGTCTGCTTAATACAGGATTGAGCACATCCCCCCCCCCCCCCCCAGTACACGTCTCACTGCTCTGATTCCCTGTTCAACAGAGAGTCCGATCCAAGTTATCTGTCCTGACTAATGAGCTCCTCTGGGCCTGTTCAATACCAACAAGGTACACCTGCAAGCCTTGCTCTGCCTTGGGGGGTGGGGGGAGCATAAATTGGAAAATCTGCTGCAGACAGGGGTGGTGAACTGGAAGAAGGTTGCCCTGCCTCAGACAGCTGGAACAGGCTCGTGGAGAGGGAGGCAGCAACAAGCCTCATCGCCCCCGAAGCTGCAAGACCCAGCCTCAGAGCAGTATGTCCCACAAGGAGGGGCTGGAAGTGGACCCCATTTAGGTCCACCCAAAGGGCTGACCCTGGGTTCCACATCACCCTTACCTCTCTCTGTTTTCCCATGGACTCCCTGTGATGCTCTGTACCTCGGGGGAACACCCTACACCCCCACGTTCATCTTTATAAAATGATTGTGCGGTATCCAATGCAAAGTTTGTCGTGTTGGGTGTCTTCGGAAGGCTCATAATGCACTGAGCATGGTTGTTATAGTGATGTTATAGTAACTGTTACAGTAATGTTATAGTAATGTTACAGGTTATAATTTCATGTATATAGTTATGAGGCTGAAAATGTATCCTCATGGCTTAAAGCAAACCCATGCAAAAACTCTCCAAGAACAGAGAGGCAGTTCACACCTCGTCAGGGCATGGATGGGACAAACCCAGCCCAGCCTCACAGGAACAATGGACACTGGCAAAAGAATCTGTTAGACCCCTGAGGGAGTCACCCCCTTCCTTTGGGCAGTTTGGGACTGCAAGGAGGTAATGCTCACCTGACTCTGAAGTGGGGGGCGGGGGGCAAAGCCAGGAGGAAAGAAAGGACATGATAAAAGGGAGAGACATTTTGCCATGCTCTCTCTCTTCCACCTACATCTACAGACACCACCACCACCACCAAGCAACTGAACCACTGATCAAAGGGGAGAGCCTGGCTGAAGAGCCAGCCTGTGGTGAGAAGCATCTAAGTTTGTAAGGACACTGAAAGTGTTAAGATCAGCTTAGAATGCGGTTTGCTTTTATTTCATTTGACCAAATCTGACTTGTTACGCTTTGACTTATAATCACTTCAAATCGATCTTTATAGTTAATAAATCTGTTTGTTTATCCTACCCGAAGCAGTGCGTTTGGTTTGCAGTGTGGCAGAGGCTCCCCTTGGGATAACAAGCCCAGTACATATCAGTTTATTTGTTCAATTGATGAACTTATATAAGCTTGCAGCGTCCAGTGGACATAACTGGGCACTGCAAGATGGAGGTTGTGTCTGGGATGGGAGATATTGGCTAGTGTCATTCGCTTGCAAGTAGTTGGGAGCAGCTTACGTGCTAGAGGCTGTGCATGAACAGCCCAGGAGTGAGGGTTCTCACAGAAGAGCAGGGTAAGACTGGCTCCCAGAGTCAAGGATTGGGGTGGCCTAGCAGATCACCGGTCCAGATAACACCAGAGGGAAATGTCACAGTCCCCTCTCCCAGAAGGGAAGAGAGGAGAGAACTTTTGTTTTGTTTGCTCCAAGAACCCCCTTGGGTGTCTGCCGGGGGTGGGGGTGGGGGAAGAGAGAAAGACAGTATAAGGATTTGAAGTAGGGTCTGGAGGGAACCCCTGCCCCCCACAACAGCTACCTTCCACTGGAAAAATTAAACTGTCAGCCAGAAGTGGAAGGCTCAGAGGTCCAGGAGAGGAACTTCCATTATTGAACTCATTTATGTAAGGAGAGAAGAATGACCATCTTTAGCATAGGCACTGTCTCTTACTCAGTGTTTGTACCGCACCAGTGCAATGAAGCCCTGATCCTGACTGAAAAGCCTGGAGTGGTACTGTAATATAAATTTTAAAAAATCACAGAATTTGCTGCTTGCAGAACTAATACAAAACTTCTTTCTTTGACTTGGCTTTCCTTCAGTTATTTCTTCACACACAGACTCAAATGACCTCTAAACTAGTCACACTGTACCTCCTACACACTTAGAAGGGGAAGAGAAAGAGTGTTTCTATTTTTAAATACTTGGCAAGGTGTTCATATACTACTACTATGGAAGGTCATGCAATTAGCACACAGATTAGATAAATCTTTACTGAAAGCTTTCATCATGGAAGAAGTATGTTTTAAGGAGGCATTTGAAGGCTGGGAAGGAAACAGATTAGTGCATGAAAAAAGGGAGCTGGTTACAATGAGAGAAACTAAGAATCAACTTGCATGTTCACCCAAACTGAAACTTTTTGATGTGCAAAAAAAGTTTGACTACCTTTTTAATCCCACCCACCCACTTTTAAAGTGCTGCATAGAAGGATTAAAGGGACACTGTCAATTTGTAATCTAGTCAATTTGTAAAAGCAGTTACAGTTACTACACCTGTTCCTGAGGCCTACCTGCCAACTTTTGTGGTTTTACAAGCACTTTTTTTTTTCCTTTTTGCTGTGCGAAAAAAGAACACAACCGTGGGAATCTGATGACAGTACGTTTCTTTTTTACAGTGAAACCAGATGTTTAATAATAACTGAAAAAAGTGATTTTTTCCCTGTACTGACTTAAATTTATAGTAATCTTAAAGTGTTATGTGTAACAATAGTAGGCAAAACATTTGCAGACAGCCCTTATCCTAAAGCCTATCGACAATTAAAGGCTTCAAGCGGAATACACCTCTTTTGGCGGCAGCCTGATCATTTGAAGACACAACTCTCTCAGAGCCTCAGGCTTACCTATCCCAGAGAGGCTGAGCAATGTATCTAAAGAATCCATTATATTCACCTCAGTCTAAAGGCTCAGAATGGACAGAAAAAATAAAGGATGCAATAAAGGATGCAGCGGAGCAGTTGAAAGGCGGATTCCTGAAGAGCTGGAGCAGCAATGGATGCAGCCCAGCGCACAGTTCCTAGGGGGAGCTCCTTCACTGACTCTGGTCAGAGAGGGACTGATGGAGAAGGCTGTAGACTGAGGGAGCTGTAGCAGTTGGAATGGGATAAGGGAAGGGGCTTTTTCCCAACTGCCACCGCACGCTAACAGCCAGGAGAGTTCCTGACCTGTCTCGCTTTAGGGAGGTGAGACTTCAGACTGGGAATCCAGTGTGTTTGGCATCTTTAAAGAATAATAATAATTTGCATCTCTGATACCTTTTAAATCCTGAAGGAGCTCAAATTGTCTTACAAACTAGGGGCCTTATTCTGCCCTAGCTGGGATTTTCCCATGCAGGGGACCGGAAATGCTATGAGTTTCCCTTCTCAAAGCTAAGCTACCTTGAAGAACAGAATTTGTCTCCTCCCATGCAGTGGGCAGGGATTTTAGCTCTTTAAGTCACCAGGCTTCTTGACACCCAGGCAAGCCTGTGCTTATGCACAGCTACCCTACCACTGACTCCCACTGCAGCTTCACAACAGCAGCCACCGAGGGAAGTCTCTGGTTCTAGCAACAGTCTGTGGCACTAGCAGTCTAGTCTGACTGGATTTCACATCAAAAATCTGAGGGGTAGTGGAGAAGAGCATGTTGCAAGAGATTAGATCCTCAACAGCTTAACCCCCAGCTGCACTATGTCCCCCTGCAAATCCGGGGGTAAGCTAATGGAGCTGCAGTGGAGAAGCATATGGAAGGAGGCCTCAAGCACTCACTTCTACACTCTTCCATATACTTAGCCAGGAGCTAGTGGTTTTGGCTCTCCTCTATTTTTCAGAAACGGGGAAGAATATTGCCCTACATAGGTAAAGCATAACTGAAATGCAACCCCTTTGGAGTGGAGGGTGACAACCAGCACTCTGCACAACAGTGGAAACCTACTTTAACAAAAAGTAGTGGGGGTTATTTAATTTTCTTGCAGGCAGACAGAATCCCTATTTCTAAACATGTGTTCAAAGCTGCATGCTACTCAGCTCTTCATTTTTAGCCAGCATTCAGAACAGGGATTTGGCCTGGTGGTGTTGGCTAACAAATTCTCTCTTCCTGAGCCCTGTGTTAGTTGGCTGCCACTGTCCTCCTTACAAGCGACATTTCAGGTGTGCTGCACATACATACCATAGCTGGGATAAAAGGCACAGTATAAATGTCAGTTTGCACCACATTGCAGGTATAGAGCTGGTTTATTTGGTCTAAAGAGGATCAGCACAGTACTCAGGGGGTGTAGAGGCTCCTGTGCTTCCCTCTGTTGACAGTACAGGTGGTGTGGCTGGAGGAAACGTGACCTGGCTAGGACCCTACTAACCTGCACCATTCCATCGCTTTGATTTTGGCCTTTTGGGGCTGTTAGCAGCCTAACGCAGGGTGAACTGTCCTTGGGCTCAACACACTGAGACCAGGCCTGCACACAGTGGCCCGTGGGACCAGGGGAGTACAAAGATGAGCTGTATATCATGTAAACACAAACACACCCTGGCTTGCTTTGTGTAATTTGGCTGGACCTTAGGACCTGGCCCATTATAGCAAAGAGAGCTGTGCCTGGAACAAGGTCTCCGCACGATCCTTTATTTAGTCACAAATTGTTTTGGATGCAGGGTATGCAGTCTGCTGTATGTTGGCTGCTGCTCTCCATCCTACAGGAAAGGGGCTGTCCTAGGCCTCTGATCTCAGTCTCCTGCTTGTTAGGGTATGACTTGGCTTACACTACAAAGTTAGGTCATTGTAAGCTGCATGGCATCTATCTAGTTGCGCATGTGTCTAAGCTTAAATTTGTCTCCCATCGATGTATGCGACCCATTACAGCAATGCAGTAACATCACCTCCCTGAGCGGCATTGAGCTACGGTCGGTGTATTGAGGTCAATGCAGCACAAGTGTAGACACAGAGTTACTCATGTTAACCCTAACAGTTCTCCAGCAACTGTCCCACAATGCCTAACACTGACTGCTCTGGTCACAATTGTGTACTCTACTGCCCAGGGTTCACAGAGATCAGAAAGCCTCCTTACCTCTTTAAAGCTCCACACGTTTGAAATACTTTTTTCCTGATTATCCACCTTGGCAAGCACACCTAGCAGCTCTCCATTGTTGTGCACAACTGTCTAGTGGACCATGCCAGCAACATGCTCCAGATATGCTACAGCTTGGAGTAGTCGGGAGATATTGGATCTTCTGGGCTTATGGATAGGAGAGGCTGTGCAGGCAGCACTACGGACCAGCCATAGAAACGTGGATGTCTACAAACAGATTGCAGGGGGGATGCAGGAGAAGGGATACAACAGGGATCACCAGCTCTGCCACATGAAAGTGAAGGAACTGCATCAGGCACGCAGAAGGCCAGGGAGGCAAACAATTGATCCTGTGCAGAGCAGCTTTTACAAAGAGCTGCATGCCATAGAGCAGCAAAGAGTGGCATACACCTCTCCACCACCCTGCACACCACTGTGGATACCTGAGTCACAGGCCCTTGGCATGAACAGCAAGAATGTGGAGAAGGAAGATGGGGGCATGCAGCCAGGGGATCCAGCTATGCCACAAGGAAGGACCTGTTTGAGACTCCACAGCAGTCTCAGCAGTCAAGCTCAGGAAAAAGTGATGCAGAGGAAGAAACACCAGGTAAGTGTGTAATTGTATTTCCCACTACAATAATGGACTGATTGGCACTCCCAACTTAACAGGACACAGCTATTGACTTTTAATTAATTTACTTAGAAGATGTAATGGTACAACAGAAAGAGATAGAGTTGGTAACTTCTTTTCATTCCCCTGTAGAGTCAGGCAGGTTAGGCTATGCAGAGCAGGTTGCATGTGTATGCAGTGGTGTCCCTTGAATCCTCCTGAGAGATCTCAATGAAACTTTCATGGAGCTACTCTGCAACCCTCTTGTGAAGGTTTCTAGGGTGGCAGCCTTGTTTCTTTCTCCACAGTAGGACACTTTCCCAGGCCAGTCAGCAATAACTTCAGCAGGCACCATTGCAATACACAGGCTAGCAGCATATGGGCCAGGAAGACTTCAGACACCAGCAGCAGCTGTGTTCTGTGTTTTTGCTACCATCATGAGTGAGATAACAGCGAAAATCATCACTACCAGTGGAAAATGGCGCTAGTGTTCAGTGCCATTGCCTTATACTCAAAGCTTCATGCAACTGAGGAATTCCTTCCTCATTACCCTCCCCCCGGAAGGCCATACTCACCATGCCTGGTGCTGTGAGTGGTGCCGTGCACACGCACTCCAAAATAGAAGTGTCAATGAGCGTGTCTCGTTTAAAACTTTAGGGGGTGCAAGGGAAGGGAGTTCTGAATCTTAACGTTCGCTTTCCATTGTGACTATACTGACAATGCTATCTCTGTGTGTTTTATCTGTAGCTGTTGCTGATGCAGCCTTGAGGGGTCTGCTGTCCGCACCCAGGGAACACCTGAGCCAGGTCAGGAGGAGAAAGAAGAGGACTTGGGATGACAAGTTCAGTGAGATCCTGCAAGCGAGTGCTGCATCAGACCATGAGCAAGGGGCCTGGAAGGTGAATATTGCAAACAGACTGGAAAGGGAAAGAGAAGACAGGAGTAAGACCCAGAAGTCCCCACAGGAAAAGGAGAGGGAGCTGCACCAGAACATAATGGGGCTTCTTTGGCAGCAAATGTAGATGGTGCAAACTCTTGTGGACCTACAGGTTCAACAATCATGGGTTCACCTCCCTATGCAGTGCTCGGAGAACTCCAGTACAGCAGCTCCCTATATCCCTCCTCAACAGTCCATGTGGCATCAGGGGCCGCATGCCTACCCCTACTTCCACCTCCACCTCCACACTGGGGGACAATAAGGACAACCACAGCTTCACATACACTGACCTGTGAAAGCCATAGTTGCTGTATGTGCAGGTAAAAGGGACATGAATGTTCTTTCTCCTTGCTAAATTCTGTTCCATTAATTTATTAATTTTTTAATGTATTTGCTTTTAAATTGCACAGATTTTTCTTTGCACTGGTTTTGTTACTGAATAAAATTCTATTATTTGGAAAATAATTCATCTTTAATAATTCACAATATATGCTGCAGAACGCCTAGCAGCTCTGAGAGCACCCACTTATTTGTTATTGTACAGTGTGACACAACTCATAGGATCAGTGACAGTGTAATAATCACAACTCTACATTAAGCAACACAAAATTAATAGGTGCATTGACAGTGCTATATTCACTGGTGTGCACCAAGCACCACACAATTCCTAACAGGCCCCAAAACAGCAGGGCCAGGTAGAACACAGTACACGGCAATGCATTACCGTGGGTCACTGTTAAAGTGCTCTTCCAAACCTTCCCTGAGCCGGATAGTTCTGCATTGAGCTCTTCTAATCGCCGTGTGTTGCGTTGTTCAAACGCAACATACAGCTGCTTCACCGCTGCACTCCACCCCATCGGCAACTTTCCCTTTTTTTCACTGAGATCCAGTCTTGTGAGTAAACAACACCAGCATCTACCGAAAGCACATTCAACTGTCATTCTGCACCTGCTGAGCCAGTAGTTGAATCTTTCCTTGGTGCTGTCAAGGTGGCCAGTGTACAGCTTCATGAGCCAGAGGAGTAAGGGGCATTTCAACATCACCAATGTTAATCCACTGGTTGGGAAAGAAAGACCCTGCTTGTAGATTTCTGAACAGCCCTGCGTTCTTAAAGATGTGAGCGTCATGTACCTTCCCTGACCAGTCCACACTAGTGTCAGCTAAGTGATCCACCAATGCTTGCGTAGAAAAATTGCTCTTTCTGTTGATGTACTTTGTGGCAAAGTGGTCTGGTGCCAAAATAGGGATATGTGTACTGTCTATTGCTCCACCATAGTTCAGGAACCCCACTGCTTCAAATCCGTCCATTATGTCCTGCACATTGCTGAGAGTCCCAGTCCTGGGTAACAGGAGACAGTAAGGGCCCTGCACATTTGCATGACAACAGCCTCCGCAGTGGATTTTCCAACTCCAAAATGATTTCTCACTAACCAGTAGCAATCCAGCGTTGCAAGTTTCCACAGTGTGATCGCCACTCACTTCTTCATTTTCACTGCAGCTCTTCTTCTGGTGTCCCTGTGCTGGACTGGGCACGCTCAGCACACAGATCCAGGAATGTGGCCTTGCACATCGAAAAGTTCTGGAGCCACTGCTCATCAGCCCAAGCCTGCATTATGATGTGGTCCCTGTTCGTGTCTTGGGCCCAGAACCAGCACTCCACCATCTGCAACTACTCTGTGAATGCCACCTACAGCCTTGAATTTGATCTCGCTATGTCCCGCAGCAATCTGTCCTTCAAGAAATTGTCATGTTCCATGCTGATTTGGTTCTTCTGGTGGCTCTGCAATACTTAAGGATAGTGCGTCCTGTGCTTCCAACATTCATGACAATAGTGCAGGGCTGTGCAGACGCCATACTTCTGTCAGAGATGGCAGACAGCGAGAAGGGCCATGCAGGTTCATGGGATTTTTTAAAAAGGTGCAAAAATTATGGGATATAGATATTATGGAATGGAGATAATTGCACTCTGGGAAGTTAACCCCTTGCTACCTGTCACCCTTGCGTGAATTATTTCTCCCCCACCATGCAGTGCCAAAAGTTCCCAAAAAACAGGGCACTGGACGGTCACTGGTTGCACCCTGGGATATCTACCCATGGTGCACCGCACTGGGCATTGACACAAGTATTCCTGGTGAGTACGTGCAGCACCGATGCAAGGAGCCAAGTGTGCACATGCACAAAGGCTTGTATACTAAGGGCTTGTCTTCGCGTAGAGTGCTATAGCGGCGCAGCTATGCCACTGTAGTGCTTTAGTAAAGATGCTGCTACACTGATGAAAGACTTCTCCCATCAACATAGTTAATCCGCTCCCTGAGAGGCAGCAGCTGTGTCAATGGGAGGCACTGTCTACACAGGGGGTTAGGTCAGTATAACTATGTCACTCAGGGTATGAGAGTTTTTGTACTGTAAGTTTCACCGGTGATAGGGAACCGGTGAACATAAAGTGCTGGTTTGTGTACTCACTTAATTCCTCAGGCATCAGAGAGTGTTTACATTAGTAGCACTTCCATCGTGGATGAGAGCAGCACTCTAGGGCAGCTATCCCACAGTGCAGCTCTCTCCAGTTTGACCATGGGTCTTGGGGGGGGGGGGTGATCACAGGGCATCCTGGGTCCCTGCACAGTGCATAGCCTCCTCTCCCCAAACACTGATAAGCTCCAGTAGTTCAGCATTGCTCCAAGCAGGGGATCATTTGCTCCATGGAGCAGGCATTGTCACCTGGCCAGATAAGTGAGCACTTGCCAAGAAAACAGGAAGGGGAGTTTCAAAGTTCCCAGGTTTTACAGGGGGAGGGGTGGATATCTGTTTACCTGGCATCAGAGCAGCAGAGCTGCTGTCCAGAGTGGTCACCTAAGCACTATGGGATATCCTCCGGAGACTAAAAGCTGTGTAAACAGGAAGAATTTGTCTTCACTTGCACATCACCACAAAAGCATCACTGGTAAGAGCTGTATGCCTCTCGTGGTGGTGGTTTTCTTTTTATGGTGAAACTTCTGAGTTTCACTGCAAAAAGTCATTGGCAAGTGTAAATGCTCCCATGGTTTTTGCGCAAAAAAGGGACTTTTTCCACTTTAAATGGCAAGTGTAGACATGCCCTCAGGGGTGTGGATTTTTCACACCTCTGAGCAACAAAGTTATACAGATATAGATCTGGAGCGTAGACCTAGCCTAACTGCGGTGTCTTTGTGCCAATGTAACTTGCGTCGGCAAAAGTTTGTAGTGTAGACACGGCTTATGTTTACACAGTGACACGGCTGAAGTGCTGCAGCTATACCATTGCAGTGGGGACACTTACTACAGCAATGGAAGGGGGTTTTCTGTCACTGTAGTAAATCTGTGCCATCAAGAGGTGGTAGGTAGTGGTCGATAGAAGAATTCTTCTGTTCATCTGGCTCTGTCTAGAGTGGGGATTAGGTTGATCTAATTACCTCAGGCAGGGAGTGAAATTCTTAACAGCCCTGAGTGATGTAGCTAGGTGCACCTACATGTTAAGCTATGTTTACACTAGAAATGTGACAGCTGCAGCTGTGCCACTGGAACATACACACCTACTACAGTAATGGGAGAGGCTCTTTCATCATTCATTATAGTAAATCCACCTCTCCCACAGGAGGTAGCTAGGTCGAGGGAAGAATTCTCCTGTCGATCGACTTAACTCCACTGTCAGGGGCATGAAAATTTTCACAGCCCTGAATGCTGTAATTCAGCCTAGAGCAGAGCCCAGCAATCAGGTGTAGCCCAGGCCTTAGAAAGTTACAGAGATAGCCACAGGGTGGGGGATTGTGCTTCTTAACCACACCACAGCACTCTAAGAGCAGGAGTTTGGGGGAGGGACGTAGGGAGAGGGGAACAGTCCATAGTTTGGCTGGTCTTCCACCCCCGACCTTCCCCCCAGCAGGGCCGTGTGAGGAGGGGCTAGGGCCCATCGCCCTGCACAACCAGTCAGCTCCTGAAGGGTGAGGGCCGTACCCCTGCCCGGCCCCGGACGACACATGGAGGCAGGCGGGGAGCCGGCGCCTGCGCGCCCCTCCGGGGGGTGGGGGCCGGGCTAGGGCGGGGTCTGCGGGGCGGACGGGGCGGGCAGCGTAGGGCGCCACGTCGGCAGCAGCAGCCGCAGAGCCGCGGCGCAGGAGAGTAAAGTCTGCGCCGGGCAGGGAGCGGGCTGCAGCCGGCGGGTGAGTGGCGCGGGGTCGGAGCAGCCTGGCTGCTCGGCGGGCGCCGGGTCGCGGGGAGCTGGGCAGCGCTGGCGGGGGCCCGTTCTCGCGTGTCGCGAGAGGAGCTGGATTCCCATTAGCCCGGGGGGGGGCTGTGTCACGACAGTGGGGAGGGGTGTCTCTGGCTGGACCCCCCCCCTGGGGCCCTGCTTGGTGAGAGGGAGCCTGCCGGGGGCAGAGCCGCCCCGAGCAACCAGCCCGGGCGGGGGGTGGGAGAGGGCACAAAGGAAAGTCCTGCCCGGGGCCCCCTCCATGTGTAACCTGCCCCGGGGCTCCTCTTGCTCTGTCTCTCTCTTCCTTGGGCCTCGTTGTGCCTTAGGGGGTGACTCTGCTGCCCTCCGTGCTGCAGAAAGGAAGCGGTGGGTGTGATGTGTCTAGCTGTAGTACACGCACATCGCTCCTTAACACCCCCCCCCCCAGGGAAGTTAGCATCAGCTGCTTTGGGGGCGTTAGTTGCGTCTGACCCCCCCCCCCCAAAGTAGGGGCTTGGCCAAGTGTAAGTGAGAGCAGAATTCGGCCTTCTGTGCAATCTGGCAGGGGAGGGAGGTGTTCACACTTTGTGTCTGGAGCCGAAGGTTGTGTACAACGTGGAAGAGAAGAAGGGGGTGGGGGCAAAGAAGGAGTCCAGGCAGCCTGTGGCAGAGACTCCAGGTTAAATCACTGCCTCTCCTGCCACGTCATTCCTGCTGTCCAAAAAAGTTCTCTCTCTGGCTTCAGGGTCCCCATTGAAAGGAACTGCAGTTACAAAGGCAGTGGTTATAATGTCACTCAAGTTTGTTTTCAGGCCCCATCTGACAGCTGGCTACATTGGGCCAGAAGTGCCCAGAGCTTACTCAAAATAGAGAAATGATAAACTGTCTTCTCACAACTTATGTGGAAATTTGCTTATATGTTCTTTGTCCTAAAATCTGATTTAGGAGATTTCCAAATATAAAATGGAGGAGGAAAAACACCAGGGGATGGAGCAGGATTTTACTTCAAAACAATACTCCTTGGTTCACTGGAGAGTCTGTAACATTTTAATGTATGAATTAATGTCACAGTGGTGTTACCTGTGTTTGCAAATTGAAAGAAATTGGGCTGCATTACAGCCTTGGATTCCTCTAGTTCTCAATTAACTTCAGGATCCAGCTCAAAAGTGCCTGGGTTCTTAATTTCTCCATGGACTTCAGGCTAGCTCAAGGATCTGGCTTTATTCTCTTCCCTTTCAGCTTGTCTGGTGCTGACCCTTGCTCCACTCTTCCATAGAATTTTATTTATTGCAACAGTTGGTGTGAAAGCCTTCTCTGCAGCTATTACTCTTTTTCTTTATCTCTCTGCTTCAGCTATTCTCTCACAATTTCATCTGAAAATCTTTTCTTCCTTGATCATTCCTCTTTCTTTCTTTGTTTGCGCTATCCTTTATCAATTCAGAATTGTTTTGGGATACAGTCGTAATGTAAAAATATTAAACACTTGCCACAGTTTTTACCAACTGGGAAGTGTCTGAAGCGGAAGTGCTGAAGCTCGGGATGCGCTTCCTCTGCTAGGGGAAGTATGTAACCAACACACCTTCTGGGTGTGGTGTGAGACCACTTAGAGAGATAAAATGAGTTTTTACCAGTGTTCCCCATAGTAAGTTGCATTGTCTTCTAAATAGGCTGTTATGGCAAAATAGATGTGAATAAGGTTCCACAAATTGTATGCAAATAGTTCATTACTTAAACTTGGTCATTATTGACTTAATACAGCTACCTACGTGGTGTAGCCTGAAAATAAACTCATTATTTTATAACCACACCACTAGCTGTGATGGTTGCACTAAGCTAATAGACAATCTCTGTGCAAATATTGTTGGGCAGGTCCCTGCACTTGTTTGTTAAAGCTCTCACTTGCAGCCCTACGAATGAAGATATGGTAGATTTCATATAGAAAACAATTGCAGAATGTGTATAGCATTGCTGAGTTACTACAAGTTTATTTTTTTACCTTTAGCTTTAAACTGAAATACTTACTATTGAAGCATAGCTCACTGAATGGAAATTCTTCTGAAAGAAGCTATGCATTTTCATAAATCTCCCTTTGAGGAAGGATAGAAGTACAGTAGAATTTTGTAAGTGGGAAGGTAATTTAAATGCACAAATTAACATTAGCTTATATATACCAACGTCTAAGGCTACCCAGTAAACACTTGTTTACTTGTCTGTCACAAGAACAAATTCATATGTAAAAAGCCAAAACCCTTTGTTGCCATTAAGTCAAGGTTGTAGGCACTCAGAGTTCATATTGGTATAGCGGTAGAGCCTAGGAACCTATGTCATCAACCTAGACTCCGTTGTACTAGACGCTGTACAAATTCTTAACAAAAAGAAGGTCCCTGATCCAAAGAGCCTACAATCTAAGTATAAGACAAGAATAGTCAAGTTTTAATTTTTTTTTAGGTATCCTAGCAAAGGAAATGTAATGAGGAATTTGCAAGAAGACAAGGAACTCATCTCAGGCATAAGAGACAGCACAAAAGTGCTCATTTGGAAAACTTAAAGTAGGCAATGAAGGCTGACTTCACTGGCAAAGTGGAGATGGGAGATAACATCTTGGTAGTGGATGAGAGATGTTAGATAGTGGGGGACAGGCCACTTTCCTTACCATGAGTTTAATTTCCAAAATACACATGTTGGAAAACAAGCAAATGTAGAGTGAAGGTCACTTTGCATAACCTTAGCTCTGCCCCATTTAATTCAGTACTTTGCACCTCCCTAAACCTTTTTCTGCATTGTGATCTCTGTCTACCAGCAGCAAGTACTCTCCAGAGCAGTGATGCTGTCTATAGCATATTGAGGGTCCATTGGAGTACATAAGTAAGGAGTTCTGATTTCAGATTGTTATGGGTGTAGAGAAAATTTCAAGTTCTATTAGGGTTAGGTATTGCAATGTTCCCAGTTCTTCTTGGCATTACTACAGGGAATGAGTTAAGGTTGGTATTGTGTGGGACAAATGTTACCTTGACTCTGCACTTTCAGACTTCTAACATGTTTTATTTTTTTAATGTAGTAGATTGCTCGCTAACTGGGCTGGCTCCTCCAAACTTCCTCAATGAGCCTGCTTTTAGTTGGTACTGTTCTTTCTTTGGTGGTGGTCTTGTTCGCAACTGGCACCTCCCCACTTCAGCATTGATACAGGAATAGCTCATCTCTAGAACCAAAGAACATCCAGTATTTTTTTTGCTCTACTTCTGGAGCTTAAGCCTGTTGCTGGATACTAGATCACAGTCCAGGGATATAATATATTTTTTGTTTGATTACTCCTTCCTTTCTTCTCTCTTTCTGCACCAAAAAAAGTTTACAAAAAGATTTACAATTTAAAGCTGCTCATGTGGAGGAGGGTCTGTATCTCAGGTACACTTTGATCAACTGACCTCAAATTTGCCCTGCAAACTGCACCCTGGCCCTGGCCCCAGAAATGGTATGTCAGTTCTCAGGCTGATCTCACTGTGTGTGTAGATTTTAGAGAGGCTTGAAAATTGGGTTTTAAATAGGAGTCCTGTTTCTCCATAATACTAACACTGGGCACACTGTTGTGTCCTTAATGCATTTCTGGCTGAGTGTATGATGCTGTTGATGCATTGTCTCTTGTTTCAGAAACCCAACAAACTTCAGACCAGTCACCTAAATTAACTGAAATAGATTTCTTGAGAGGGGCAGCAAAAACAAGACATGCCCCTCTCCTGGAAAGTAGCATGACCTACAGCGTGTCTGGGTGGATGCTGAACTAATAAGAACATATTTATTTTTTTTATGAAAGCTAATGTTAAAAAATTATATAATAGGTTGAGAATAGAGTGTCTGTGCATCTGGGTATAGTACTTAGATTATCCACAAATACAAAGTTTGTTTTTAAAACTCGTATGATACATAGAGTACATAATCAGCAATAACCCAAATTTAGGTGAATAGATTTAACAATACAGTTTAGATATTAGAAGGTTGTCCCTTTAGACAATACAATCCATGAGGAAAGTATTTCAGTTACTTTCCTGACTGCGCTTCTCATCGGAACTCCAGCTCATCTCTCCTGGTATTGTCGATGTCCGGTGATGTGTTCTATGTAGATGTCCCTCGACCACCTGATGGCATCCGACATCATGAGTTGCCGCATCAGCCGAGTGTAGTGTTGACCGATTCCTTATTCTCTCAGCACTCGCTCGTTACCGGGGTTCCATGCGCCCAAGGCTCCGACGATCAGTGTGTGTGTGTCTGAACCTGGTAACCCTTAGCTCTCAAGGTTTCGGCCAGAGGGGCATATTTCTCTACCTTTCGAGCTTGGGCATCGTGGAAGGCCGTGGTCCTGTTCTCGAAGGGCACTGTGATGTCCACCATGATGATCTTCTTCCGGTCCTCGTTGGTGATGACGATGTCTGGTCACAGTTGGCTGTCGTTTCCAGGGATGGCAGAGTTTACGGCAACCTTCCCCATGGGCGGCGGGATGGCTCTGGCCAGGTGATCTTGGATGGCATTGTGTTGCAGCTGCCAGGCTCTGGAATGGGGCTTGCAGCTGCACAGGACGTGGGGTAGCATATCGTTAGCGTAGCCGCATTTCCTGCATTGCTTGTCCCGATTCCCGTGGCGGACAGCTTCGTTCAGCGGGACGCAGTTGAGCCAGGCCCTGTGGATGAACCTCCAGTCGGCAAATCGGGTGAAGCTGCCCCCGTGGAGGAAGTGGTTGCTGGCGTCCCACTTGCACGTCCCCTCGAATGCCTTGCCCTGCTCCGGCTTCCGTTTCAGGTTTTCCACGTATTGGCAGCAGATGGCATCCTTCAAGGTCCTCTCCAGCATGGTTCTAGCTCTCGGAGTGATGATGGTATGATCTGTATTCTTCACCTGTGGCACCAGGACTCCCAGCTCCTGGCGTTCCTTGTACCACGTCCAGTGGCAGCCGATACGCTTCCCCTGTCATCGCGTAGCATTGCGGGCATGAGTCCAGAGCGAAGCAACGTCTCCTCCCTCTCTTCCAAATTCTTCTTCCAGGGAGCCATTCAGGTACGTGGTGACATCTTGGTTGAAGGGGGTCCTTGCGATTCATTTCTTGATGGCATCCTGCATAGCACTTTCTGTGATTTTCCTTACCGTGGTGTCCGGGTATGTCAGAAGGCAGAAGGTGTGAGTGATCACCGCAACGTCACACAGATCACCTATTCGAGGGACTTTGGCGCCGCCCTGCCTGTGTGAGATGTACACCAGTTCATTGCTGGCCCTCTGGGAAAGAAACATCCATTTCTTCACCAATTGTCTGGTGGCGGTGTCTGCCTTGTTAAGAGGTACCTTCGCCACAGCAGATCCCCTCAGAATGAATGAAATACGGGCGAACAGGAAGGTGTTCAAGGCATTGATCTTCTGCCATGGTGCCAGTAGGGAGGAGTTGATCCTGGCCACATCTCATAGGATTTCCGCGATGGTATCCTCAGGTGTCTGCTGGACATGGAAACCCCTGGGCGTGCCGAGGAAGATTTAGCATTTCTAACCGTAACACTTAGCACTAAGGTTTAAAGTAGGGAATTAGTAGTTGGGGTAATCAACATGGGAACAATACCCTGATGAGAACCTTAGTGGGAAGGCTTTCCTTCCAATCTCCCTTCTTATCCCACACTTATGCTGTAGTAGAAAGTGCTAGGATTCTTTCTAAGGTGCAGTTCCTTGCATCTTGTTTTGGGGGCTGCACCTTTTGTATCCGCCTATGGCTAGTAGGTGTCTGATACATTTTGAAGTCTCCTATGTTTGCTGGAAAGGAGGAGGAACTCTTTCCTCATGACCTCAATCTCCAAGCCTCCTGACCAGTGGTGGGCAACCTGCAGCCTGTGGGCCACACACGGCCCGTCAGGGCAAGCCGCTGGCGGGCCGCCAGACATTTGTTTACATTTGCACGAGGGCCTGCAGCTCCCAGTGGCCGTGGTTTGCTGTTCCCGGCCAATGAGAGCTGCGGGAAGTGGCGGACAGGCTTGCACCACTTCCTGCAGATCCTATTGGCCAAGAATGGCAAACCACAGCCACGAAAATGTAAACAAACGATCTGGTGGACCGCCAGCGGCTTGCCCTGTCGGGCTGCAAGGTGCCCACTATTGCTCCTTACTGTTTGGGAGCATATAGGGGGATGGTAAGCCTGACATGGTAATTGGTTGGTTTGGAGCATTTTTCCCAGGTAAATAGTTCCAGTGTCTGCTGCAGCCGCTTCTCATAATCTTTCCAAGCAGCAGTACCAAAGTAAAATTGACCTGCTTCTTGTCAGTTTCACTCCTTCCCACAGGGTTCTGAATAGCATCATTGAAACAAACCAGTTATGTAGATTTCACGCTGCTGCTTGGGACACCTAGCTGTGGAAACACTGGGGGTGTTTTGTCTGCAAACTCAGAAAGATAGTGCTGCATTAGTTCATGTATGGAAGGTAATCTAAACCGTAACAACTAGAAACCAAACTCTCTCTTAAATGAAAAGCTAAAATTCTGCACAAATTGCTGGTTTAAGACCCCCAGCTTGTTAAGGAAAGTTTCCATCTTGACACCTAGTTCCCAAGCCTTGCACATGACACTATGTGGAGAAGGTGGACATTATTCCCATTGCCCAAGACTACAGACGTTAGAGGTGAAATAAAGCTTGTGAAATGTTGGTTCCTTCCTTTAGTACTTGGGTGTCCTTATGATATTGTTTTTGGGGAGAGGGTGTATAGTGAGAGGTCCACAAATGCATGGCAGAATGACACAAGTAAGCAGATCACTTTGGAAACACTGCTCTGTAAGATGTAATTTAAAAATGTTACTTTCTCTTAAGTTTATATAGAATATTATTGTGGAAACTGCCGAATGAAGTAATATATTTGGTAAGTGATAACCTTTGTTTTATTCAGTGCAATAACTGTATTAATGCACATGAAGGTTACACAACTAATCTTAGCATTTTCTAACACTTTCTGTTTTTGTTCAGGTACCTACAGCAGTGTTAATTTTATCATTTTGTACATCCTGAGTAGACTCTTGTATTTGGCACCTGTAGTAACTCCTGTGCATACGGTTGCCTACCCATGTTCATTTTTTGTTCTAAAGAACTTTTTATTTTTTTCAGTAATTCTGTAAAACTTTCATCTTTTGGGCTGAAACTTTCCATAGCTTTTGTCTGCGAGAATGAGGGTTTTTGAAAGATAAGTCAAAACCTTTTCAGCCATTTTTTTTTTAATGTGGAGAGTGATAAATACTTCTGCCTGTATGTTAAAGAAGAGAAACTACAATTCCTGTTTTGAATGGCTCTAGTACCTCAAAGGTTTAGGCAGAAACAGAGACCCTACGTTGGAGATGTACCTCTTGGTCAAACCAAAATGGATTTTCACTAAGTTGAGGGTTTAAAAACTGGACTTGACATGTGCACTGGGTTTTAACATGCAGTAAGCTTTTAAACTAATGATCTCCCTATGTTTTATTAGCATTGTGCACATGTGAGAGGAAATAGAAAGAAAAATACCACCTTGCATGTGCAGGTGTATATGCACACTCTCAGAATGTATGCAATGAGGCAGTGCTTCATAGAAACCGTGTCTCATTCTGTATGATCTAGTAATGTGAATTAAATGAGGTAGGGTCTTACACTCTCAATAAGGCAAGAGCCCTGGATCTCGTGTATTCTAAGAACTTGTTTTCCATCCAAAAACTACGTTCAATCATGTGAATTTCAAGTATGGTAAGGTTGCAGAGTTACACTGAAAAATCAAGAAGTACCAAAATTCAGGTTCCTCATACAACTTTAACTTTGCTGCTTGTGCATACGCTTTATGATGAGCCTCTTAGCTACATTAATTCATACTGTCTTATGTTTCTGTCTCACTTAGTATACAGGTTGGATGGTGCAGGGGGAATGAGGCAAAAATTCACAGAAATCTTTATTTTTGGCTACATTCTGTCTGCAATTATCCACATAAATCTGGATTTATATTGTAGTTGAGGATACATTTTTAACATTTTTCTGTGGACATATTACACTCTGTGTAATAAATGAGGCCAGGTTTCAGAGCTCTTTAAATGCACGGGTTGGCTAGCATACAGTGAATGAGACAGATTCACTCATTGAACAGTGAGGATAAAAATAAATATTCAATAGCTGTCTCACTCACTGTATTTTGTCCAACCTGCACAGTCTGATGCAAGAATCCTATACAAAATCAACAACTTCTAGCAAGCAGTGTCCTTTAAAACCCAGATGGGCCCACCTTGTCCCTCCAACCACCCTCCAGTTTCTTTCACCAACATAGGAATCCTTAATTTGAGACATGGGGTTCCATATGGGCCATCCTTTCCAAGAACCACTGTTTACTGTGGTAAGTAACTCTTCCCCCTCCCCCCTTTGAGAATAGCCCATATGTATTCCCTACTCTTGGTTAATCAAAAGTACTGAATATCTGCAACGTAGATGAGTTAACATTGATACAGGAATTCTAATTTACATAGTTCCTGTCTTTTGTGAAACATGCAACTCTGTTTCCATATTGTACATTTCTGCACTTTTTTTTTCTTTGAAGTCATAAAAAGAGAACCAACAACCTCTAGCTGAGGCATCTTAGAGCTGTGTAGTTATCTGCTCTGAAAATACCTACATAATAATATAGTTGCATGGCTTTTTTGCATAACTTCATAGTTCTGCAACTTAAAACAGCAGTTTATTTTGTACTTAAGCAAAACCCCACTTTTTGATTGCTTAACTACATAATTTACTGTTTTCATCCTACAGCAGGGATTGGCAATTTTTGGCACATGGCCCATCAGGGAAAGCCGCTGGCGGGCCGTGTCAGTTTGTTTACCTGCAGCATCCACAGGTTTGGCCGATTGCAGCTCCCACTGGCCGTGGTTCGCCGTCCCAGGCCAATGGGGGCTGCGGGAAGTGGCGCGGGCTGAGGGATGTGCTGGCCGCTGCTTTCCACAGCCCCCATTGGCCTGGGACGGTGAATCGTGGCCAGTGGGAGCTGTGATTGGCTGAACCTGTGGACGCTGCAGGTAAACCGGCCCGCCAGCTGCTTTCCCTGATGGGCCACGTGCCAAAGGTTGCCAATCCCTGTCTTACAGTATTTCTTATTGAGATCTACCCATCTTTTGAAGTAGCCATGTACAAACATTTGTATTTTTTTCAGAAAGAAATTTCCTGACCCAATAACTCAAAAAGAGCTGAATGGATTTTCTACACATTTACCAAAAAATAAGTCTGTTAGGAAAATTTCAGTCTAATAATATGTTTAGCAAAATTTCAGCCCACCAAAGACAACTTTTTGGAAAAATTGATCGGAAAATGGAGGCTTTCAATACATAACTTGCTACTTTAATTATGAATGTTAAGTCATATATCAGGATGGATAAAATTGATTAATAAAATTGATTTTTCTTTATTTAAACCAGATTTTTATTTACATGTTGCTAATGCTTTACTTCCGATTTTAGTCTTAATTGTTAAATTGGATTTGTAGATTCCAAAGCTAGAAGAGTCCACTGTGATCTGTTTTGACCTCCTGTATTACACAGGCCATAGAACTTCTCCAAAATAATTCCTAAAGTCTTAATTTTTAAATTGCCAGTGATGGAGAGTCCACCACAACCTTTCCAGTGGTTAATTACCCTCACTATTAAAATGTACACCTTATTCCCAGTCTGAATTTGTTTAGCTTCAACTTCCAGCCATTGGATCGTGTTAGACCTTTCTCTGCTAGAATGAAGATTCCATTTATCAAGTAGTTGTTCCCCATGTAGATACGTGTGGACTATAATCAACTCACCCTTTAACCTTCTCTTTGTTCAACTAAATAGATTTAAGGAACTCAATCTATTACTACAAGGCATGTTTTCTAATCCTTTAATTATTCTCGTGGCTCTTCTTTGAACCCTCTCCAATTTATCAACATCCTTCTTGAACTCTGGACACCAGAACTGGACATAGTATTCCAGCAACAGTTGGACCAGTGGTAAATACAGAGGTAAAATAACCTCTCTATTGCTTCTCAATATTCCTCTTTGTGTGCATTCAAGGATCACATTAGCCCTTTTGACCAATGTGTTGCACTGGGAACTCGCGTTCAGCTGATTATCCACCATGACCCCCAAATCTTCCCAGGATAGAGTTCCCCATCCTGTAAATATGGCCTACATTCTTGATACCTAGAAGTATACATTTACATGTATCAAAACGCATATTGCTTGCTTGAGCCCAGCTTACCAAGCAATCCAGATCACTCTGTATCAGTGACCTGTCCTTTCATTTCCCCCATTTTTTCAGTCATCTGCAAATTTGTATCAGTGATGATTTTGTATCAATGATGATTTCCTGTTTACAGTTGCATTTTGAGATCTATAGCAGCTTTTAATCCACTTAATCCATGTTAATTATATCTTTTTAGGTTTTTAATCAAAAGTCATGTGGTACCAAGTCAAATGCCTTACAGAAGTCTAGGTGTATTATCTCAACACTGTTACATTTATCAACCAAACTTGTAGTCTCATAAAAAAAGAAAAGAAAAACAAGTTAGACAGGATCTGCTTTCCATAAACCCATGTCGATTGGCCTTAATTATGTTACCCTCCTTTAATTAAAGTCCTGCATCAGCCACTCCATTATCATGCACAGGATTGATGTCAGACTGACAAGCCTATAATTACTTGGGTCATCCAGTTTAACCTTTTTGAGTACTGGCACAACATTAGCTTACTTCCAGTCTTCTGGAACTTCCCCAGTGTTCTCAGACTTATTGAAAATCAGCATTAATGGTCCAGCAGGCTTCTTTGCCAGGCCTTTTAAAACTCTTGAATGCAGATTATCTGGACCTGCTGACATAAATGTCTAGCTTTAGTAGCAGCTGTTTAACATGCTCCTGAGATACTAGTGGAATGGAAAGTGTTATCATGATATGACTACATCCTTGTTTTTTCCCAAAATACAGAACAGAAATATTTATTGAACACATGTGCCTTTGCTGCATTATTATTGATCACTACTGTTTCCTTCTAGTAATGGACCAATACCATTGTTAGGATTCTTTTTGTTCTTAATATACTTAAACAACTCCTTAACTTTGGCCATAGATTTTCCCCTTGTGTCCCTTTGCTTCCTGAATCGATTTTCTGCAATTCCTAGCTTCAGATTTATATTCATTACTATCAACTTCCCCCCCGCTTTTTTTTAATTGCCCTCTAAACCATGTTGGTTTTCTAACCAGTACAGCCGTCCTCGTTTTTTTTTGTTTGGGGCATCTAGTAAAGTGTTCTTAAATAATTCACAAGTAGCATTTACATTTTTCTGATTAATTTCTTCCTTCTAGCTGATTTGGGACATAATTGTTTTCAGCTTTGTGAAATTGGCCCTTTTAAAGGCATGGTGCGTGTGCATTGTTCTAACAATAAGGATGTGAATGAGACCCTGGACTTGTTTCTTACAGTAGAGTTGAAGTCTTTAAATCACGATTTGAGGACTTCAGTAACTCAGCCAGAGGTTATGGGTCTATTACAGGAGTGGGTGGGGAGGTTCTGTGGCCTATAATGTGCAGGAGGTCAGACTAGATGATTGTGATGATATCTTCTGGCTTTTAAGTCTGTGAGTCTGAGTTAAGCGTTTAAGTGTGAAAACTTCTTAGTAGATCCGAAATCCTACCAACAACTAGGGAACAAAAGAACTAAGTGTAAAACATCCTTCTGTGCCTATCTATAATGTGTAGGAAAAAATGTTGCGTGATTATGGGGGACTTAACTTTGAGTGACATATGCTGGAGGCCTCATTCAGCCAGTATTAAAACATCCTCCGAATTTAAAAATACAATTTCCTAACTCAAAAAGTGTTGTATCCACTATGGGGCAATTCTATATTATGAAAATTAATAATAGCTTAGGTACCAGTGATCATGACTTGATCACATTTATAATGTGCAAACAGACTAAAGTCCAGACCAGTAACATTGTATATAAAGTCCAGGGTCTCATTCACATTCTTGTTGTGAGAGCGACACAAAATTGATAAGCATGTAGCCTGTTCTATATTTGCGACCAACACCATCTTCTGATCCACTGAAATTCCTCAAATCAAGAAAGTTGAAACACCTTGACCAGGCTATACTCCATCAGGGTTTGGAGTTTGAAATCAATGGGACTTTGGTTTCAAAGTCAATTAGGAGCTCTTGAAAAATCCCTCCCTTAGGAGTGTAATTTTACGGTCCTATTTTTGAGGATTTTGGCCTGTGATTGAAGAAAACAAAAACCCAATAACACTTAACTATGTTAATAATATATTGAAAGTTTAAACAACTTTTCATTGTTAGAACCACTTGGTCAATTTTTGTTTTGAAGCAACAAACATCTTATGCCAATAGTTTCTTTAATAAATGTTTAGCACGAGGCTGCAGGCACTTATGCATATGTTTAAAATTAAGTACATGAGTAATACCACTGAAGTCAGTAGGATTATTCCTATGAATAAAATTATGTACCTACTTAAGTATTTTCAGGATCAGGGCTTTAATTTTCCTTTTGGCTTTTGCCTGTAATTGTTTCTTAACTTTCAAGCAAGCTATCCTACTAGTAGTGGTATTTAAAAAAACAAAAGCCCGCCAGCTTTTTATATTGTAATTCATCCTGAATTTTAATCTCAAATTGAAATGGCACAAATCTTCAAATTAGTTTTACAAAGTCTCAATCTGATTTAAATCAGTTCTTAAAAATCAAGTGATTTAATGACTTAAAATAATCCTTCCATCTTGCCTCATATGTGCTTAGAATAATCCATTTACCTACCTCAAAAATAGTCACTTCTGAAGTAGAACACAGCCGCTGTTTTATAAAACATAGCAATATTATTTAACTGAAGTATCACAACAAAATAAAACACAAAACCTTCAATGTAGTAGTTTTAAACCTTTATTGTATTTACTTTAAAATGCAAAACTTGCTTTCTAGTACACTTTCTTCAGGAATATGAAAGCTCCTGTTTTTTTTTTTCTTTTGTTTGTCACCTACACATCATGGTGAGTGTCCTTTTATTAATGTATAAAATAGCTTTTTTAAAAGAACTTTCCATTACAATGGGCTCAGATCAAATACCCCAATAACCTAAAGGGAGATGTAGACTAGTAAATAAGAATTGCCATACCAAATCAGACCAGTGGCCCATCTAATCCAGTATCCTGTTTGTCAATATCAGATGCTTCAGGGGAATTGACAAGAAATCTTGAAGTGGACAATTATGGAATAATCTGTTCACAGGGGAAGCTTCTTCAAATCCACTAATGGGCAGAGATAGTCTTAAACTCTCATACTTCATGGTATATATCCCACTAAAACAATATTGTTTTACCCCTCTCTAATGTAGCACTAGATACTCATTATCCATAGAAATATCTGACTTAAAAAAATCCTATTTGGCTCTTTGCTTCAAAGATTCCTGGTGGCGGGGTGTTCCACAGGTTAACTATGCTTTCCCCCCAAAAAGCTTTTTCCTTATCAGTTTCAGATTTGCTGCTATTCAGTTTCACTGAACATACTTTCCTTCTTTTATTATATGAAGGACAATAAAAGCATCTTTTTACCTTTTCTATACCTCTTGTTTTATATACTGCTATCCTTTTTTCTTTTATGCTTCATTTTTAGGAATTTCTAATGTGAAATTCATCTCCCAACTTGCTACATGTTCACCTACCTTTGTCAGGTCCATTTGAAATTCTTACAGTTATCTTCTTGTGCTGACTAACCTAAACTTTGTATAGCTGTTCACTTAGTTACCTCTTTATCCTACTCCCCCTCCCCCTCCCATCTGTCTATTTTGTTGTTTCTTGTCTGACGTGTATAGTTTGAGCTCTTTGGGGCAGACATGATTGTCTTTATTTCATGTTTGTACCCATGCCTGGTACAATGGGACCCTGATTCTTTTGGGGGACTGATAGGTGCTACCATAATACAACAAATTATTTGTGAAACTTATTGCCTCACTGGTCACCTCCTTTTTCTGTTCATTAGTACATATATTTAAACAGGTAGTCCTGGCATTAAACCTCGTGGACCCTGCTACTAATCTTTTTGCCATGTTCAGAACTGTCCATTTATTATTTAGACTAGTTTTGTCTCCCTAGCCAGTTTCTAATACCTGGCAGTATGTTGCTTTTTATCCTATGTGACTCCGTAATTTCTTTACCAGCCTCTTATGAGGATTTTTTACAGAAGTTCTTGAAAGGCCAAACAAACTGTTTCAGCTGGTTCTCCTTTAGGCACTATTTAGTTGACGCATTCAAAGGATTCTGATAGCTTAGAAAGGCATAATTTTTATAGAAGGTAAGCTGATTAGTCTATCATACGTTCATCTGTTTGGTCTCTAATTCTGATTTTAATTATCACTTTAATCAGTTTGCCAGGTACTGAAAGATTTACTAGTCAGTAGTTCTCAATATCTGCCTTAGCATCTTCTATTTTTTTAAGCTATTTTTCAGTTCTCTCAGGGTAACTGCTCTTAAGGATTGCAATTTGTCACAACACTTTCATTAGCAATTCAGTCACTTTGCTCTTATGTTCGTTCAGAACTCTTGGATGTATAACATCTGGGCCTATTGACTTCTCTCTTAGTTTCTGTGTGTTGCAACACCTTCTCTGTGACTGTTTGAGTCTCTTATTACCTCATCTTTATTACCTGACAAGAGTAGTCTGAGGTACTTATCTCGTCAACATAGTCTGTAGTGAAGATTCATGCAAAGCAATAACTTCGTTTTTCTGCAGCGTCCTTGTGAGCTTCAGTTGCTTCCTACTGGCGTAGCATCTCACAAACTGCATTCCTCTGATATATATACTTCAACTATTGCGCTACAAATTCCTTTTAGCCCTAATTGCAGTTTTACATTTTATCCGCCATCGCTTATGCTCATTTCTATTGTCTTCCAGGTTTGGATTTCCACTTTCTGAAGGATACCTGTTTGGCTCAGATAATCTCTTGATCCTTGCCGTTTAGCCAACCATCCTGGCGGCTTATTTTTTCTTGCCTTCCTAGTTCCTTTTCTCTTTAAAGGTATGTATGTATTCTGAGACCTCTGCTTTAGTAGCCTCCATGATAAGTCTAAGGACTCTAATTTTACTTTCCAGTTTAGGGTTTTTCTTGACTAGATATTGCACTTCTGAAATTCAGTACTCATTATTGGTATGACGTTTGAGAGTATCTAACTTAATTATATAGCGATTGCTATTAGGGGGCTCAACTGTGGTTGAGACTTGAACAAAATCCTTACTTAAGACCGAGATGAGAGGTGTCTCCTCTTGTGTGTACTAGAACTAGCTGGTCCAAGAAGCAGTTGTTTAAGGCATAGAGAAGCAACTTGATGGGTCTCTGTGTGGATGTTTAAAATAGCCCATTATTACTGTTGCTGCCTCTCCCTAATCAGGAAACCAGTAATAGAACCCTAATGGTGTATTTTTATGATTTGGAATTTGTACCCATTCAAATTCTGCTGTATGTTCCCTATCACTTAAATTGTCTCTCTAGGGTCTAAAGAATCTCTTGGGTATAGTATGCTTTCCCGCACCTCTACCATTTAATCTGTTCTTCTATAATTTATAGCCAGGTATTGCAGTATCCTATTGGCTTCTTCACGACCCCCTTTTCTCCAACAACTCTAAGGCAATCCCTCCAAGGCAGGGTTGAGACATGCTAGTGAGGCGAGGAGGCTTACACTGTATCTGCTGACCCTGGTCTATGCTTAAAGACTTCATTTTCTAGGACTCTTCACCAGTATTGAAATTGGGGAGATGAATCTGAACCTGCAAACAGCCAGCGATAAAAATAGTCATGAATATGCTGTTTGCTTATTATCCCATACAGAAAAGAAGGTCCTTTTGAGGGAACTTTCATGTGCATGTGTTTTAAATTTTAAAATTGTTTCAGATTTTGCCAGAGATGATATAAAGTAGATGTGAATTTCTTTTTTAGGCAATAATGAATCAAACGGACAAAAATCAACAGGAAGTTCCTTCATACCTTAATGACGAACCACCAGAAGGTAGATACTAAGTTTCTGTAATCTTTTATTTGATAGTAAGAAAATGAGCTGAAGTGCAGTTCATTTCTGAAAAGAATGACTATGTGAGAATAATTTATCCTTACACACAAGGATCAAGCTAAGTACTCTAATTTTTGTTTTAATGACATTCTTTTACTGCTTCTAGCCCTGAAGAGCTAACACATTTAAGATTGAATGAGCTGAATTCTATTCTACCTGCACAACAACAGAATTGTTTACTAAGTAACAATTTATTGCCCAGTGCAAACCCATTGAAGGCAGTGAGATTGCACAAGTATTGAAAGGCATAGTTTTAAGACTGAGTTTGCATTATTGTAACTGAAAGCACAATTTGCCAGTTGAACCTTTATTACTAGTGTTAATATGTGAGATGGAAAGAGCTCGGTTTGACTTTCAGATCCCAGGCTGTATTTGAAGGGCTGGCAGTTTAAACAAAAAGATCTAGTTAAAATGCATCTGATTCAGGAATCATTGAGACAAACATTGAACCTGATGACCAGTTTTGGAATGTGTCTTCAGAATAGAACCACACTTACTTAAACTTGCTGGATTATATAAAAGCATCTTAGTCATCAGAAACTGAATTTAACCAAAATCAAATCTGTTCACTTTTTCTAATGAACTTTTTCTTCTGTTAGTGCTGCAGGGGAGAAATATGGCTATAGGCGAGTGAGCTGGATTCTCTTCTAGGTTAGAAGCAAGAAAGAGTCCTGTGGCACCTTATAGACTAACAGATGTATTGGAGCATAAGCTTTCTGACAAAGGGGTATTCACCCACGAAAGCTTATGCTCCAATACGTCTATTAGTCTATAAGGTGCCACAGGACTCTTTATTGCTTTTTACAGATCCAGACTAACACGGCTACCCGTCTGATACTTTTCTAGGTTGTGCATCATCAGAATTATTAACAGAGTTCTGTTTGCAGAATCCTGTCTAGCATGTAATCTCCTAAAACAAACACTCTTTCAGCAGCCAGGTTGTCACTCTTTTGCTGGGGGTGTGTTTTCCCCCCCCCCTCACAAACTGAGCATACTTGCTATGGAGATCACTGAGTGACAAACACCGAACCCAGGATCCCATGTTCTTTAGTCACACTTCAGAATATAATAGTACTTGAAAGCTATATTTGTGTGCAGTCTTTTTGTAGGTTGTTGCTAAGGCTGTAAGAAAACGGAGTGGCCTTGTGGCTTCGTGCAGGAGGTCTCAATGCCACTTACATTTGGCTCACCCACCCCTCTATCGTGAGTCAGTGGCAGAGGGAGACAAGGAGGAGGATGGGGTTGGCCCTGCTTGCTGGCTTGGTTTTGTGCCAAATGCCACTGCTGGCACTTGGCCCTGCTGGCACTATCCTCACATTTTTTGCCTAGGTGCAGTTCTCCCTCTGCTAGGTGGTGCAAGCTGGGCCCACCAAGCAGCAGTGGTTCTTCTGTGACCTTCAGGACTTTGTCTTTCATGGCTGCACAGTCTCGCCAAGGGATGAGCTTGGGGAGGCCCCAATAAGTGAGGCCAGGTAGGAGCTGGGGCTTGTGCCTACACAGGGCTGGGATAGGGGAGCTCCAGTGGTGCCAGTCCCCACCCCGCAGGACCTCCAAGGCTCTCTGAGGTGGGGCTGGCTCTGGGATACAGGGGCTTGTCCCCTCCACCCCCAACCTGGGGATTGGAGGAATGAGGGACAGGGTATCCAGCCCCTTTTAGAGGGTAAAGGACCCTGCTGCCAACTCAACACCTAGGCAGTTACAGAACAATAGTTCAAGTCCGACATACACCTCAAACTGCAACTTTAACAAACTGGCCACAACTTTTGGACCAAAAAAGTCACAATTTTCTTACAGCATTAGTTACGCATTTAAAATGAAATAAGTTGTTTACTATTTAGTAGTGCCTCCTAACTGTAGAGGAAGGGGGGGTCCAGTGGGTTAATATTGTCCTATTGGTAACAGTAGTGAGGGATAATCAGTACAAAATGCAAGGTTGGTGGGGGAAGTAAAGCAAATTGATTCCCTAGCACAGTGGTTCTCAACCTCTTCCATACTGCAAACCCATGTTACGGCAGCAAAGTCTTGAGACCTCATTCCTAGCTATAAGGAAAAGGAAGGTGGCCAGGATGTTCTGAGACCTGTTCACAATCCCCAGGCTGTCAAGCCTATGCTCTCGCATGTTGTACCCAAGTTTTAGTTTTTTTAAAGAGGTACAATAGAACCTCAGTTTCGAACACCTGGGGGAAAAACGTTATGGTGGTTCTTTCAAAAGTTTACAACTGAACATTAACTTAATACAGCTTTGAAACTTTACTATGCAAACAAAAAATGCTGCTTTTAGCTATCTTAATTTAAAGGAAACAAGCACAGAAACAGTTCCCTTACCTCGTCCAATCTATTTTTTAACTTTCCCTGTATTTTTTTTTAGTAGTTTACATTTAATATAGTACTGTACTGTATTTGAATTTTTTGGTGTCCCGTCGTCCTTTTTCCCCCCCTCCCCCTCTCCCCGGTTGCTTCCTGATTGCATACTTCTGGTTCTAAATGAGGTGTGTGTGATCGACCGGTCAGTTTGTAACTCTGGTGTTCTACTGGTACTGTTGTTTTTAAGTCCATAGAGAATGGGTTGTATTTAAATGTCTTGCTCAAATTGTGTACATAGGATAGCTCAAGTTAACTTTCAGTCTTTGTGGAAGACAAATAAGACAGCTGTGTTTTTTCTCAGCTTCCTACATTCATTATCTTGAGCAAGTCAGACAGATTCCCAACTTAGCAGTAGTATTTTGATCTTTCTCCAAAAATTCTTGAATTACTTAAGGTAAACTTATCTCTTCATCCCTTTGTATCATAAACTGATGTCTCTTAATCTGGCAACACTCTATTATAGCACATCATCTGAGTAGAGAGATGGGAGTGGGGGAGGGGAGAGGAAGAGAGAGAGGAGGGAATTAAGGCACTGCCAAAACTGGATAAGAGTGAAGGGGAAAGAATAGAAGATGAACTGACAGAACAGAGAGAGAGAGAGAAGGGGATAAAAACACTATGGAGGAGCTACTGCTCATTTGTTAACAAAAAGATGGCTGAGGAGGAGGATTGCAGAGAGGAATGCGATCTCTTTTCTCCCTCCCCCCCAAAAAAATGGAGTATGGAGGGGAAAGATGTTCAGACTGAATGCAAGTAAGAGAATAAACAGTTGCAGGTTTGTTTTTTTCTGTGTAACCTTGTATTTGGGTTGACAGAACTGGTCAGAGGGGAGAAAATGTATGAAATAGTAAATAAAAATCTTTCTGGTATTTTAGGGAATTTTTTTTTTAAATGTCTGACTTGAAAAAATGTCAATTTCAACTAGCTATAAACACCCCAATTAGTTGAGTAAAATATTTATTACGTATTGTTTCCCAATCAAATCAATTCAGTCTTAATCATGAAGGCATGATATTACTTACTCTCTCCTCTATTATTATGAAAGTGAAATCCATTGGATTCAGTGGACTTCTGTTTTATGATGTCAGATTCTCATTTGTATCTTAAATCTCAGTGGGCTACATTCTGGTGTTATTCTGTGAGAGTTACTATTGACTTCAGTAGGACTGTCTGTGAGGAAAGAAATTTCTTAACCTGTGCATGGGTGTCAGAATTGGACCCTAAACTAGTCTTCACATGGCAGACGTTAATTGGCGTGAGGGAGGAAATGGAATAGAACTCCTAAGCAGGGCAAAAGTTCTGAGGATGACTTTTCGGGTTTCCAGTGCAGACTTCATATTTTATGTGCTTAGTTATGCAACTTCTGTAATTAAATGTTTAAGTTGTCCTGAAGAACTTTTCTGGCCTTGCATGTCATATGGGGCCTTCATATCTGATACAATTCTAAAAATTCATCACTTTAAAGAGATAGCCAAACATGGATGCCTGCCAATTTCAGTCTTGGCATGAAGATCAATTCTCTAAGAATTTCTTGGCAGGCTTCTCTTTTGAGGAAAGGCTTAGTTCTAAGGTCACTTGACCAGTCTTTTGTAAAGTGATGGCATAAAGAGCTTCCAAATTCTACAGATGTGACACCTGGCTAGTCCCAGGAGGTTCAACCAAAAAAAACCACTTTTGTTCTTCGAGATGTGTTGTTCATGTCCATTCCAATCAGGTGTGTGTGTGCGCACGTGCACAATAGCTGGGAGATTTTCCCCCTAGCAGCATCCGTGGGGTTGGCCTGGGCGTTCCCTGGAGTTGCATCTTCATGACGCCCAATAAAGGGCCCAGCCGACCCACCACCCCCTCAGTTCCTTCTTGCTGGCTACTCCGATGGAGGGGTAGGAGGGTGGGTATTGGAATGGACATGAACAACGCATCTCGGAGAACAACAGTTGCGAGAAGGTGAGTAATCATTTTTCTTCTTCGAGTGCTTGTTCATGTCAATTCCAATCAAGTGACTCTCAAGCCCAAATTCAGGAGGCGAGGTTGGAGTTGTCCACTGATTGAAGCACTCTCTTCCAAAGGCCGCATCGTCTCTGGCCTGCTGGGTAATCGCATAGTGCGTGGTGTAAGCATGAATGGAGGACCAGGAACGCTGTTGATAAAGCCTGCGCCCTGGGGGAGTGTGCAGTGATTGGAGGTGCAGGAACCCCTGCCAGGCTGTAGCACTCACATGATCCATGACGAAATGCTTTACGACGACACAGTCAGACCTTTCATTCTGTCCGCCACTGCCACGAATAACTGGACTGATTTTCTGAATGGCTTCATTCTCTCAGTGTAGAAGGCTAGCGCCCTACGGACATCCAGTGAGTGAAGTCTCTGCTCCCTGCCACTAGAATGTGGCTTAGGGTCGAATACTAGGAGAAAGATGTCCTGGTTGATGTAAAACTGTGATACGGTCTTCGGTAGGAAAGCAGGATGAGGTCTGAGCTGAACCTTGTCCTTACAGAACATAGTGTAGGGAGGCTCTGATGTTAGGGCCTTAACCTCAGCCAGGAGGGTGTCTGAATTTATCACTACCATGATTGCGACCTTGTAAGAGAGGTAGAGCAGGGAGGGCAATGCCAGGGGTTCAAAGGGTGGTCCCATGAGTCTAAAGAGGACCAGGTTGAGGTCCCAAGCTGGGACAAGCTGCTGGACATGAGGGTATAGCCTGTCGAGACCTTTTAGAAACCGGCTGACCATCAGGTTAGCAAAGACAGAGCAGCCCTCCACGCCTGGGTGGAAGGCGGAGATGGCGGCCAAGTGAACCCTTATTGATGAGATTGAAAGCCCCTGCTGCTTCAGATGGAGGAGGTAGTCCAGAATAAGTGGCACTGAGGCCAGCGTTGGGAACAAATGGTGCTGTGCCGACCAGATTGAAAATCTCTTCCACTTGGCAAGGTAGGTAGCTCTTGTAGAGGGTTTCCTGCTGCCAAGGAGGACTTGTCTAACCTGATCTGAACAGGAAAGCTCCACTGGGTTCAACCATGCCATGAGTACAGAGACCCGAGGCTCGGATGTTGGAGACGACCATGATCATGTGTCAGAAGGTCCGGGAAGAGCTGCAGGGTGACTGGAGCTTCCACGGACATGTCTAGGAGAGATATATACCAGTGCTGGTGGGGCCAGGCTGGAGCTATCAGTGTGACCTGAGCTTGTTCCCTCCGGATCTTGAGGAGTACCTTGTGAACGAGCAGTATGGGCAGAAAGACGCATAGGAGACAACCTCCCCATGGGAGGAGGAACGCGTCCGCTCTGGAGCCTGGGCTATGATTTTGGAAGGAGCGGAACTGCTGGCAGTTCCTGTTGCATTGCGTAGCGAATAGGTCTATCTGGGGAAATCCCCACCTTTGGAAGATTGAATTCATGATGTCTGGGTGAAGGGACTACTCGTGGCTGTGAAAGGACCTGCTGAGGTGGTCTGCCAGCTCGTTCTATACCCGGGGAGGTCTGACACTTGTAGGTGTATTGAATGTTCTACACAGAGGGTCCCACAGCACGAGGGCTTCCTGGCACAGGGGAGAGGAGCGTGCACCCCTCTGTTTGTTGATATAGAACATTGCTGTGGTGTTGTCTGTCATAACCGATACACATTGTCCCGTTAAGTATGCCCGGAAGGTCTGGCACGCCTGGCACACCACTCTCAGCTCTCTGATGTTGATGTGGAGAGCCAGATCCGTCTGAGACCAGAGACCCTGAGTCCTGCGGTCTCCTAGATGTGCTCCCAAGTCTGATGCGTCTGTTACTAGCAAAAGAGATGGCTGTGGACTGGCAAAGGGGACTCCTGAGCGCACCTCCTGAGGGTCGAGCCACCACAGGAGGGAGTTGAGGACCGGGCGAGGCAGGGTCACAATCCTCTCCCAGCTATCCCGGGCTGGTCAATACACCGATGATAACCATGACTGGAGCAGTCGGAGCCTAGGTCTGGCATGATGCATCATGTAGGTACAGGCAGCCATGTGTCCTAGAAGCTTCAGGCAGTTTCTTGCTGTGGTAGTGGGAAACCGTCTGAGACCTCAAATGATACTGGCCAGGGTCTTAAACCTCGCTTCCAGCAGGTATGCCCTGGCTTGGGTCAAGTCCAGTACTGCCCCTGTAAACTCTATTCTCTGAACGGGGGGACAGAGTTGATTTTGTTTCATTTAGAAGGAGACCCAGATTGTTGAAGGTGGCCCTGATGAATTTGACTTGAGTTTCCACTTGGTGAAGACTCAAGGTGCTGCTGAACAGAAGGACGGTAAATTGGTAGTGGGTATTGTTCACCACAAACCTGAGGTACTTCCTGCGGGGCTGAGTGATCGCAATATGAAAGTAAGCATCCTTCTTCAAGTCGAGGGCGGCATACCAGTCTACTAGATCCAGTGAGGGGATGATGGAGGCCAAAGAGACCATGCGGAACTTGAGTTTCTTCATGAACATATTGAGTTCTCGCAGGTCCAGGATGCGCCTGAGGCTGCCTTTGGCTTTCGGTATTAGGAAATACCGGGAATAAAAGCCCTCGCCCCTGTGGTCCTGAAGAACCTTCTCCACTGCCCCTAAAGATAGGAGCGACTGCATCTCCTGGATAGAGTTGCTCTTGAGAAGGGTTCCTGAAGAGGGAAGGGGGGGTGGAAGGGCGGAAGGGCACAGAATTGGATAGAGTATCCCCTCTCTACCATGCGGAGCACCCAGTGGTCTGAGGTGATAGGGGCCATGCCCAGTAGAAAGGGGATAGTTGGGACAAGACGGTAAGGCAGGGTGGGATCCGGTCTTTGTGGTACACCGTCCTCAACCATGCCTTCAACAGGCTGGTTTGGGCCCTGAAGACAGCTTGGGTTGTCCCAAGCCTTGGCCAGAGGGTTGACGTGGCCTTCTCCTGCCAGTCCTGTTTCTCCTTCTGGACCCGCCCTGGCTGTTCTGGTGACCGAACCGCTGAGGAGGCTATGGACGGAAGTGTCTCTGCTATGTTGACGGTGTATAGAGGCCCAGGGACCTGAGGGTGACTCTGGAGTCTTTTAGGCTGTTTAGCCTCTTGTCCATTTTCTCCGAAAAAAGAGTCTCCCCCTCAAAAGACAGGCCTCGTATGGTCTGCTGGACCTCAAAGGGGAGACCAGAAACCTGGAGCCATGAGCCCCTTCTCATGGCTACTCCTGTGGCCATAACCCTGGTGTCAGCATCTGCCCCATCAAGTTCCACCTGCATGGACGCCCTGGAGATCAGTCTCCATTCCTCGACCAAAGCCGGAAATTCGGCATGGGAGTCCGAGGGGAGCAACTCCATGAATTTAGCCATCGCTGAGCAGGTATTGTAGGAGTACCTGCTGACGATGGCCTGCTGTTAGATATTCGGCGTTATAGTGTGTGTCCCCCCGTCCCCGTCCCCCCCCGGTTGAGTACACCTTTCGCCCAAATAGATCTAATTTTTAGCATCCCTATTCTTGGGGGAAGGGCCCTGAAAGCCTTGCCTCTCCCACTGGTTAGCAGCATCCACCACCGGAGAGTCTGGCTGGGGGTGGGAATATAGGTGTTCATAACCCCTGGAGGGCACAAAGTACTGGCGTTCGTTACGCTTGGTGGTGGGTGGCAGCGAGGCCGGGGTCTGCCACAAAGTCTTAGTCATGTCTGTAATTATCTTTTTAAACGGTAAGGCGATAACAGGAAGGGCCATAGGATCTGCACCATATACCACTTCCTCCGCCTTATTGTCCAGATCCTGGGTGACCCGGCGCAGCAACTGCTGCAGTACCCTGGAGTCCTCCAGAACTGGGGCTACGGAAGTGCCCGCCAGTGCCTCATCTGGCGAAGAGGAGGAGGAGGCCACCAGAGGAGGTGGTTGCTCTCTACCATCCCCACCCGAGGGATCTTGTGACCCGGGGGGACTGGGGTCAGTTGGCCCGGTGCCGCGAAGGGCGCGGGTATTGGTGCCGATGTTGGTTCCCGTGCCGGTGCCGGTGTAGACACCTGGTATAGCATTTGCACCAGGGTATTCATCGACATCGTCGCAGCCAGTGTTGATGACGATGCCAGTGCTGTCGTTGGTGCCAAAGGTGCAGCCAGCACCGTAGCAGCAGTCTGAGCCGCTGACGCCTCCAGTGCCGAAGGCGTTGTCGAGGGCGGCGCTCTGGTCAGTGCCGATGATGGTGCCGCAGCCGACCGTCTTGACGCTGGCGGTAATGGCTTGGTTGCTGGTCATGGCGGAACGAACGTTGCAGATGCCACTGATGCAGCTCCTGAGCAGGATCCTTAGCTCTGACCCTGGTCTTGATGGAAAGCCTGCGGAGTCCAAAAGGGCCACTGAGCCGGGTTCTGCCGTTGTGAGGGCCACTGCATCGGGCGGGACCCTCTATGGTGTCTTGAGCTGGACTTTCTGCTCCTACTATAATCAGAGCGGTACGAGTCTGACTCTGTTTCAGAATAGGACGCTCAGGGCAGTGCTGCACCTCTCGTTGTAGAGCGTCGGGAGCCTGGGGACCGACTGCGCTCCCTGGATGGAGGCACTGGTGGTGGGGGGTGCCGAGGTGATGGGGATCAATGTGACATCATCACCGGCTTTCCCTATGACTGAATGGGTTGCTGGGATGGAGCCTGTGGTGCTGGCGCATCTTCCTGCCGTGGGGACGAGAACGGCGCCGTGAGTCTCAGCAGGTGCTGCGCCGCCTCAAAAGCCTCTGGTGAGGGGTTCGGCAAGTGTGATGGGCCCAGACTCAACTGCCTCACTTCGGCAGGAATCGACGTAGCCCCATTCTGAGCCTCGGAGCCGTGGCCTGACTGAGGTGCCACTGATGGCTGGTCCCTTCCGGCTGATCTTGCCGAGGGGGATCGGCCTCTTTCCGTCCTCTTCTTCTTCTGTGCCGGCAATTGGGACCGGTGCCGAAGGCTGGAGTGCCCCTGAGAGACTCCATGACAGTGCTGAGCCTCATTGGCAATGTCTTTCTTCGACATTGGATCTCTTGAAGACGGCGCTGGAGCGCTCTCCTCTGAAGAAGACGTACTGGGTGTGGGATCCCCGGTGCCTGGGTCCCACTGAGGTCAGAGAGCTGCCTCCATGAGGAGGATTTTAAGTTGCTGCTCCCTCTCTTTAAGAGTTCAGTCAGAATTCCCGACAGATCTTGCAGCCGGCTTTTTGTTGACCCTCATCCAGACACCATAAACAGGAGGTGTGAGGGGATCACTTTTAGGCATGCGCTTCGTGCAGTCCTGGCAAGTCTTGAAGCCCAGGGATTGCGGCATGCCCCAGTGACAAATAACGAGGGGGGGAATCCCCCGGTAACTGTGAACTCGCTACACTATACTAACCGCCTAGAACTAACTGTCTACAGCAAAATCCAAAAGTACTGCTATGCTGCTTGCCGAAGCAAGAGCAAGGGGAAGTTCCAGCTACTGTCACTGGCGGTAAGAAGGAACTGAGGGGGTGGCGGGTCGGCAGGGCCCTTTATTGGGCACTATGAAGGCACCACTCAGGGGCACCCAGGCCGACCCAACAGATGCTGCTAGGGGAAAAATTTTCCGGCTACTGTGCACGTGCATGCGCACACCTGATTGGAATTGACATGAGCAAGCCCTCGAAGAAGAAAGGTTGGTTATGAGGTTTCTGGGTGAAAAGTACTACAGAATTGCAAAGTATTTTTTGTGTAGAGCAGTGTTGGTTCTAATGTGTCTAGTACTCTCTGCAAACTGGAAAATATAAATACCCTTTGCAGGCTGCAGTCATTTTACGCCAGCCCTCACTGTAAGTCGTTGTTCTGTAGGCAGCTGATTGTTCTGCATGATTGGTAGAGCCAACATCTTGAACAGGTGCTATGTGCTTATACGTTTTCTGCTTAAATAAACAGAACATTCTTAAACTAATTCTTTCTTCATTGCAGTGATCAGAAACAAGAGGCCAGTTAGCGAACAGTAAGCTTCAGGGAACAGATCTAGAAAATACCAGTAGCCAGGGCTGCCTAGAGGATTCAGGGGGCCTGGGGCAAAGCGGGGGAGCGGACATAAAAAAAGGCACCACCAGCTGCGACACTTGTACTCACCGGGCGTTGCTCCAAGTCTGCGGAGGCAGCAGGTCCTTCAGTCGCTCTGCGTCTTCGGCAGTACTGAAGGACCCGCTGCCGAAGACCTGGAGCGACTGAAGGGCCCGCCGCCAAAGACCCGGACTGTCGCCGGGTGAGTAGCCAGGGAAGGGATTCTCGGCCAGGGCTCGTGGGGCCCCTGCAGGGCCCGGGGCAAATTGCCCCACTTGCCCCCCCTCTGGGCGGCCCTGCCAGTAGCTGCGAGGAATATTATTAGTCCTGGCTGCATATCTAACATACAGCACAGGAAGAAATGAAATAATGTTGTTTCCACTGTTAAAACTACATGGTTGTACTAACAATCATACTCAAGTGAAATTATCCATAGGCTTTTGACTAAGAATTTGCTATCTAAAGCACCTTGAGGAAAGTGGGATACCAACTTCCTTGCTGTTCCTTTTTCGACAAATATATTTAATAGTATCTTTCTGGGTTGTTGTGACTGGGACTGTTATGGCCCTTCCTTCTAATGTCAATCTCTATTAGAGTTATGAGTCAATAGCAAATTTCAATAACTAGCTTCAGTGTGGCAAACTCCCTTTTCCTACTCACTCTAAACACATTAATGTTATTGAGAAGGAGAGTTAGTCAAGCTACCTTTTTGACTGACCTTGTAACAAGATCTAGAACTCCTCCTGTCATAAGAATCGTTTGTTACTGTAGGATACCAACAGACTGCAATCGAAATATAGATTTTTTTTTTTAACCGCCCAGAACTAGACAAACCGTTCTTTCAATCTGTGAAACTTCAAGCGTCTTGTATATTGAAAAAAGATTTAGTATTAAATATGCCACATAATATCCTTGTATTAAGCAATTCTGAACCTTGGCTATCTCCTGGATAGATTGACCAGGGTCTGAGATGTTGAGTCTTAATCAAAATGTGCTGATAAGGGCTCCCTTTGCCTTGTGACTCATTGGTGGTTTTTTTGTTGTTGGTTTTTAAAGTTTAATTTGTCCCTCTTTACTTCTTGTAAACTTCTTACAACTGTGAGTGAATCTCCCACCCTGCTAGAAAGGTTAATGCAAGCTGGCAGCATTTTAATGCCCAAATAGGGGCTACCATGTCCTCTACTCTTTTCTTTTACCCCTGTTGTTTCCAATACTGAGATGGCACCTCTTGTCTGAAGTATTCTAGGGACATTTATAATGGATATAGAAACTTACATCTCTAAGGCTGTGTACACAAGAGACCGTACAGTGACACAGCTGTACAGATACAGCTGCGCCGCTTTAAGATCTCTCATGTAGCTGCTCTGAGCTCTCCCATCAACATAATAAAACTCCCCCAATGAGCAGCGGTAGCAGCTCTCCCGTTGATATAGTGCTGTGTACACTACCACTTATGCCAGGGTGTTTTTTCACACCCTTGAGCGACATAAATTTTGCTGACATAAGTGTAATCTAGACATGGCCTAATTCACTGGTTTGACTCTGGCCCAGGTCAGTACTGATCTGAAAGCATTATCATTGACTATTTTGTGCCATATGTGAAATGAGTTGTAGATCTCCGTTCATTTCCTAGTGCATAGATGTCCACATCACAAAACTCATCACTGCAAACTGACTTCTACTGGCAGTGAGGCCTTGAAAACTGAACTATATTCTAACAACTGTTCCAAGTCAGGGCTGAGTCCTGTTGTTGGAGCAGTCTGTGAGTGACTGCATGCCTGGGGAGATAATATTTGAGATGCTTACTGTTCTTCCTGCCCTACTCCTCATTCACTTGTTTTCCTGCATGTGCTCTCTATTTCCTTGATTGTTTGTTCCCAGTCATTTCTGCCCTACTTACTGTTTATCTCCTCTTTGCATCTCTTTTCTTTGGTTCCACCCACCACCATTCACTTGCTCGCTTCTCCTCTGTGTGTTGCTTATTTCCTACACAGTTAAACTTCTTTCTTCAGATACCTATCATCATAAGAGTTATGTAGCTCCTGAACTACTTCATTACTATGGCCCTTTGTTCGTGCCCTGCTATCTCTGAAACATCTTTCAGAGAAAGAAGAGCAATAGACTTGGTGAGGACTGAGCACTGTGGGAGGTAAACAAACATTGGCACTGTAGAATGCTGCATTGGAACACTCTTCGTTTTACTGTGGTATTAATGGAGTAAATTTTAGACACTGAAAATACCATGTAAACAAATGCTCTAGGTGCCTCTCTGTATGGTGAGACTAGGCTATTTGTCAGGTGTATGGGTGGAAACTTTTCTACCCCAGCATCTAATAGTGTCGAAAATTACAAACTGCTTAAAAAGTACTCTGTTTATAGAAGATAAAATACTTCTATAGTTAAGGTTGTGTTAGCATTTCTACTGTAAGTTTACTCTGTCTTTCTCTCTTCATCTTGAAGCTTATATTTAGAAACTTGGAATACTAAAATGTGGGAGGATAATGAGGATGGATTTCCAATTTTAAGCTTATAGAAAAGCAATCTAGTTTAGGATGTTTTCCTATAACTCTAAAACTTCCTCTTAGTTTGAGAATATTTAGTCGTACCATAAGTATAGAATATGGGCTTACTATAGAACATCTAAACCATGTAAGGAGCTTTTATAAAACACATGGTTCTTTGTTTGTACAGTGCCTAGTACCAGTGGTGCTGGGGGTGCTGCCACACCCCCTGGTTTGAAGTAGTAGTAACAAACACCAAATACATGGTTTCATCCTCAGCACCCCCACTATAAAAAATTGTTCCAGCACCCCGACTAGTACAATGGGGTCCTGTTCCATAACTGGGACTTGTAGGTGCTTCGATAATACTAACAAAAAATAATGCTCCCCAGAGCTTATAATTAAAATTTACACATAATGCCAGGAAATAAAAAACGAGGGATGCATAGGGTGACATACAGCAAGACCTTTTGGTTTGAGTTTTTCTTGTGTATTTTAACTGGTGGGTTTTCTGTTGGAAGTCTTTAGTTGCAGTTCTTAGTGACTTTTGGGATAGGGGGCACTTCAGGGCACCTGTGCACTTTCTTAAAATGTCTTTAAGGTATGTTGAATTCCCCCAAATGTAGAATAAGGGCCCAGTGTAGGCCAACTGGATGTGTGCGCATGGTGGTAGGGAGGAGGTGGGTGGATCAAAGAACCGACCTGGATGTCTGTCCGTCCTTCCTTCCTTCCACCACCCAAACAAAACAAAACAAAAATTAGAGAGGAAAAAGAAACCAAACAGCCCTTTTTCAGGCTGGGATATCCTCCCCGCAACCCCTTCCCAACATAACCTTAGTTCTGCTTCCCTTAGGCCCAGTAGATATCATGCTCTGGTACTGAATTTAAATTCTGTCACTTGGGGAGACAGCCCTACAGCAAAAAAGTGAATTTTTCAGTAGCCAAAGCCCGGCAGAGAGGTACATGGAAGTAGTGAGGTCTTCAGAGGCTGAGGTGGAACTGACACCTGGGGCAGGGGATTGGGAAGGGAAAGAGACGGGGATTAGCTGAAGGGTTCTGTGGGGAGCCTCAGTCTGGGTACCCTTCGAAGCTGATCTAAACTTGGAAGACTCACTGTCCGTTAATCTGTGTTGTGAAAAAATGGCACTTCTAGGCTTCGCTCCATTTATCTCACCTTTCAATAAGAACGAACCCTGTGAACACTGGCGCTTTCCAGGCAGCCAGCCAAGAGTCTGTACGATACACATCTTACAATATGTAAAAGGAGCAATACTGATGAATAAACTGTGTTCTTTTAAACTTCTTAATCGCAACATTACTGACTCAAATGTTTACACTTTGTCCTTCAGGTTCATTGAAAGATCATCCACAGCAGCAGCCTGGCATGCTTTCTCGTGTGACTGGTGGCATCTTCAGTGTAACAAAGGGAGCTGTTGGTGCCACGATCGGTGGTGTAGCCTGGATTGGAGGAAAAAGTTTGGAAGTGACCAAAACAGCTGTTACAGCAGTGCCTTCCATGGGAGTGAGTCTGGTTAAAGGAAGCGTTTCTGCTGTGGCTGGGGGCATTACAGCTGTAGGATCTGCTGTCACAAGTAAAGTGCCTTTAACAGGGAAGAAAAAGGATAAGTCTGACTAAAGGACTGAGACCTAGTTGATTTCCATAATACTGTGTCGGTGGCATTGGAATCTGCTAAGATTTGGACTACAACAAAGCCACATGTCTTAGACACTTATCTTCTACAGAGCTGTGGGAAAACTTTTGCTTTCTTCTGAAGGGACAGAAGAAGCTGACAGCACAGTGTGTGAAGGTTCAATTATAACCTAGATTCAAGCGTTATATCTGGTGAAATGTTACACTTGATAAATGTAGAACCAAGTACATGTATATGAAGGGATAATACATGTTTGAATATTCATTTACTGTAAATCTTTTGCAGTATGGGACTAAGATGTGAAAGTAAAAAATTAGTTGGCAATCTTTGCAGTACTAAATGTATGATGTGCCAGCTACCATTCTTAGTGGTTTCTGCATCCTCTTGATAAGGAATCCTTGAACTATGTAAAGGCATCTTCTGATGTGCCTGATAATTTCATATATTTTTTGCTTTTGGAAACTGTATTTTTATACAGATTATAAACTCTGTCGGTGCATTCTGTTAGTGATGGCTGGCAAGAGACAGAACTGGAGATGTTCAGAAGTGGAGATGGGGGTGGGGGGAGAAGTATGCGTAAAATGGTTTGTGATAGAAGGCATCTTAAAAGTTTTATGTTTGCGGTATACTGATTTTAATAATTCATGCCTTATGGTTGAAAAACTATTTTTCATTTAGTGAAGCTGTGTAAAGAATGTTTTCTAATGTCCATTTCAACACAGTTCATAGAACAAGCTTTAGACACTTTTTTTATATGTGTTGATATCTGAAACTTAGCCATCTTTTACTAAAGACAATACTGCTAAATCTCAGGTGTATTTTAAAGGTATCACTCTATCACCTGCAAATGAAAGCTTACTACTTGTGACTTTTTAGCTAGAAAACAATAGAAGGGAAATGGCTTAGTTTCAATTAAACCGAGGTTCATGATCCATATGGCAATGGATGGCAACCTGTAGTTATCTTGAGAGAAATTCCTTTGCTGTGAAGTTGGAAACCACTGAAGAGTGATCTAATTAAAGAAAAGCCGCTGTCTAACTGCATGCCATACCAGTTTAGTTTGTTGCTTTAACCATTCACCATCTCTTATAACCAAGATATAAAGATTTTTTTCACTACATTTATATCTCAAGTACATTTTTACTTAAAACACAGCACTGTACTATTTAAACAAATAAACAAGACTGACAGAATGTTTAAAGCAGGAGAAATGTCATCTCAATGAATTGCATAGGGACAGATTTCCAACCTTGACACTCCTTTGAATGGCTGCATTCTCATACATCTTCAAGGATGTGCATGGGCAGGATCTAAATGCATGACATGACACAGGCTCAGTTAGTCAAGATCATCTGACTCTGCAGCTAAAAATAACCTTTTGACAGCCTGTAAAAGATGGCGGAAGTTTTATGTGAATATTCTGTATGCAGTATTTCCTAAAAACGTATGTCCCTGCAGAGAATTTCTAAACACGTGAGCTTACTTTTAAGTGGCTATAGTTGTACAAGGAAGATATAAATGTGTTTTTGTAGAAATTAAAGGTCAAAAGGTATCACTTGTCTAAAATTTTTATTCCTGTTTAACTGATGTTGATATGGTAAACTATTTGATATAAATTAGTCAGCTAGTATGTCTGAACTATTGGTATTTCAGCTGTGATCTGAAGCAACTTTCTTCATTAGACATCATTACTGTTAAACTGTCAGATAAATATATAGTTTCTAGCTACTCTGTAGAAGTGGAAATGAAATCTTAAAGTATGTAATTTTTTTTTTAAAAGATTCCAAGTAAAGAAATTATTTACTCATCTTGTTTGAGTAAAGCATCTTGCATTGCTATGCTAATCTGTCATATACCATTTTTGGGGATTGAAGAAGTCCATGTAGTAAATGTAAGTTTATCATCTGATAGTTCAGAGCCCTTGACACAGAGTGGTATGACAATCAACTATACAAAGATTCACAAATATTACTACATTCACCGTTCAACAAAACCCTTACTAATAATCTTTATGGAAACTCTGGGCATTTTAGAGTGTTAAATTTAAAACACAAACTCCTTACCCTTTTTGATAAGCGATTTAAATGTTTTTTTAATAACAGACACTATGAAACTTGCAGCAAACTAAGTGTAGTCTGAGAAGTTTCTTGCTATAATCTATACAACTCTACCACCATCTTGCAGCATGTGTTAGGAGCAAAATGTATTATTCAGTTATTCTGAATTCTTGTAACTAAATGCTTTAAAGTAGTATAGGGTTTCAGTTTAGAGCTTGGTCCTATGCTGTCTGCATATTTTTATTTTCCACTTAATGTATGACTGTGACCCTTTTTTCAAAACTGTTCTAATTCTGTCCTGCTTGGAACTTGTGAAACATTAAATTGTTGCAGTTTGACTTCTTCTGACAGCTTCCTTTCTAGATGTGGGGAAGGTAAAACTACAGAGGAGATGATTCTACCTATGAGTTGAATAACTTGGTGGGGTGGGAGGTCTCCATATTACATTATTGCACCCAAAAGTGTCATTGATTAAAATAGTGCTTTAAAGATCCCAGCCAAGACAGCAGCTCCATTGTGCTTTCAGATAGGATGCACCAAGGACTTTCTTACTGTTTAGACAAGAAAAATAGTGGAAGAAAGAACATATTCCTATTTTAACAGATGGGGGAACTGAAGCATCGAGAGAGAAAATGAATTTCCCCAAGGTCCAATGAATACGAATGGCACAGGAAACTGAATGCTGATCTCCAGAGTCACAATCCAATGTCTTAATCACATGTCTCTGTCCCAAACAGTTTACAGTCAGGAAATAAGCTTGTCTCTGACTCTCCATGCATGGAAAATTCTTGAGCTGTGAGACTGATACTTTCTCAGTTCCAAGAGGGAGATGTCCATGGCAGCTAAAGTATGGACAGCTCTTTGCTGCTTTGTGGGCAGAGTTCTATGCAGCTTACGCTGTAGCTCTTTCTGAAAAGATCTTACAGATGGGGAAAACTCTGATTTTAAGTTATTTGAGGGGAAGGGGGACAAGAAAGAATGAGGGTTACAACAATATGATTAAGTGGTCCTCAATTCAGATGTGCACATCCTGGTGGGGGCTCAGTTTTGTTATGTGTTGGGGAAGTTAGGAGCAGTAGTAAAGATGGGAGTTCATTAGATCATGGTTGAGGTTTTAGCTGTTGGCACTGTGAGGGAAGGATCATAGCCTCAAAACAGAATAAAGAGTAAAAGCAAGATTTGTACCCAGACTATTGGGAGGAATTTGAGATGACTACCTGGCTGAGTCTGTGTGACTGGGAATAAGGTGGTGTTTTCAATGGTAACAGAGGAGGAAGAAGAAAATGTTGCAGGGAGGGATGTTAGAGACAAGGTGGCTGATATAATATCTTTTATTGGACCAACCTTCGGGGGGGGGGGGATTTTACACTATCAGAAGCTGGATTTCTTGTGAGATACTTTTGGAAAAGTTGAAAACTAAGCTCTAGCAGAAAACAACATGCATAGGTGGTTTCTAGGACTACACATTTAGTAGTATGTAGCTGTGTAGTAAACATTTGAATGCTTATTAACCGGTGTGACTTCTTACATGATCACTTTTACATAATCTGAATTTCTGTCTGGGTGAAGGAATGTTTCATTTGAGGACCAATCAGACCTTTGATCTGAAAATAGAAACAAACTGGAATGGGACTGGAGGACCAGAGAGTAAATTTGTATAGCCCATTTAACAAAATTATTAAATTAATCCTGTGTAGCAAAACATAACTATCAGCATGCTTGGCATTTGTTCAAAACACAGACAGTCCTTGCCTGCAGATCTTGCAGTCTGAAAAAGGAAGACAAATGTGGAGACATGACAAATGGAAACCAATTTAAATTCTTTTTATATTTGGGAAAGTGAAAGCATAATAGCAGGATAGATTAACATAGGTGGACCTATTAAATGAGGTTTCAAGAAGGATAAGAATGAGAATTATTATGTAAGTAATATTTTTTTAGAGGTGATCCGTATAAAATGGCTAAAACGTTCATAAAGATTTGAAACTTTTTTAAAACAAGCGTTTGGGGGGAAAATCCTTTCTCCTGAATCTTGCATATTAGTGGTGAAAGAAACAGGCTGGTTGTTGCAGATGCCAATGTACAGAGCAGTGAACAGCCCAATTTCTGGATTATTTCATGCTCTCGCTGAAGGATTTTTTTAAAAAGAACCCAGATTTGTATTAAACTATAGTTTCTTCATGCTAAGGTCCAGAGATCTGTTATACTGGCTACTTTAACCTGCTTGCAATTTGGGGGCAAAATGAGACTTGACAGCTGGGGAATGCCCCACCCCTGAAGTTCTCTCCAGTTATTTTTCCTCTCTCCACAGTGGCAGGTAGCTTTATCAACCCTCCCTGCTGCAAAGATTTTTGTGAGAAATTCCAAACTCAGATCTGCTAGTAGCCTACTGGGTGTCCTTGGAGAATCAGAGACAAGTAGAGCAGGGCGCAGTCTGAAAGATCGAAAGTTCCTAAAAGAGGCTTGTCTTCAAAATATGTCCATCTTACCATCCTCAGACTAGTATGTTTTGCAGATGAATGGCAGGCTTTTTTTTTTCTTTTCCCAATCTGATCTTACATGTGCTCTCAGGGTCTATCTCCAGGATCATGGTAGCAATAGTACTGGCATTAGGGAAGAAGAAAATTCATCTCTCTTCCTGAACAATCTTTCTGATCAGGGTTCTGTACAGAGAGAAAGCTGAAGCAAACACACAGTAATACAGTTTCTTCTTCGAGTGCTTGTTCACGTCCATTCCACATTAGGTGTACGCACGCCGCGTGCACGAATCGTCGGAAACTTTTCCCTCAGCGGCTCCCGTCGGGCCCGCAGGGTCTCCCCTCCTGCCAGAGCGGCGCCCCGCCCTCGCGTATATATACCCCTGCCGGCCCAACCCTCCCTCAGTTCCTTCTTACCGCCCGTGGCGACGTTGGAACAACTCTGTCTCTCGCCTGAGAGTGTCCCTTAGCATAGCCATTAGCAATAGTTAACAGTTCATAATATAGTTAAGTGTTTAGTGTTAAGTAGTTGATTAGTTCTTCCCAAAGACCAAAATCTCTTGGTGATAGGGGTTTGGTCAACCCCGGCACCGGCCCTGGGCGGCGGGGCATGCCGCACGCCCAAGGCTTCAAGGCGTGTGCCGCGTGCCGCAGGCCTATGCCAGTGAGCGACCCGCACGAGTCGTGTCTCCGTTGCCTCGGGGAAGCACACCAGAAGGAGCGCTGTAAAATTTGTAAGGCTTTCAAGCCCAGAACTAAGAAAGAGAGAGACTTTCGCCTTAGATAGCTCCTCATGGAGGCGGCGTTACAGCCCTCCTCTTCCGCGGCACCGTCCACTTCGGTGCGGAGTGCCCCGGCATCTGTCCGCGACCCGACACCGGCGGTGCAGACTAAGCCCATGGTGCCACCAACGCGAGAACACGCCCGGCATTGGTGGTCTTCGCCGGCCAAGTCGAAGGGCCAGCCTAAGGCCCGGGGGCGCTCCCCACACAAGAAGGTGGCACCGGCAAAGACCGCAAGTACGGCCAAGGCCGTGACGGCCCCGATACAGGTCCCGGTATCAGTGGCTCCGGCGCCGAAGGGCCCGTCGAGCCCCGGGACGAGCGCGTTGAGTGAGGAGGAAGGGCTGGAGGAACTGTTGTAACAGCCCTCCACCCCGGACACATTTGAGGCAGCAAAGGACCTCATTGAATTGTCCTCCGAAAGCACACTCCGCGCTAAAGACATTCCGCCGCGACTGCCATCCAAGGGCAAACCGGCTATGATGCGCCCATCGCGGTCGCCATCTCGGCACCGTTCACGGCGCCGGTCCCGGTCGAGCTCCGCCTCGGTGGACTCCCGGCTTCCCGCCGCACAACGGACCACAAAACAGGCCCCGATGCGAGCGAGGCACCGCCCCAGCAGCCTGGCTCGAGCAGGCGCCGGGACGCTTCGATGGCGAGGCTCCCAAGACCATCCTCCCGCAGCCGCTCCCGGTCCCGCGGTCAACGGTACCGTTCCAGGTCCAGATCGGCACGGCGCTACTCACGGTCCCGGTCCCGACGGCACCGGACTGGCACCGCCGTGGCCCTCTAGGTCACCGTCCCTAGCATCGGAAGAGGGCTCGGGTCTTTCCAGATATGGCCGCAGAGGGCACGCCGTTAGACAGCACGAGGCCTCTTGGCAGCCGCATTGGAGCCATCCTGGACAGTGGCCGTTCTGGACTCCGTGGGCCTATCATCAACAAGGCCCTCCGTCCAGAACCTCGAGATCGGGCCCCTCAGGAGACCGGTCCCGCTCCCCACGGTGCCGCCCTACCTCCCGTGCGGAGGCCACGGTCTCCAGACCACCTGACACAGAGAGGGCGGACTCGGCACCGAGCCCGGCACTGTCCCTGACTCAGGGCAGGGGGCGCACCCCGGAGGGCCGCCCCGCTGAGGAGGAGTTACAGGAGGACGAGGACGCTCAAAAGGCCATGACCACCTCCTCCTCACCGGACGAAGCCGTGGCGGGCACAACAGTGTCCGGCCCTCCCCCTATTGACCACTAGGTGCACCAGGACCTGCTCCGCCGGGTAGCCCTCAACTTGGGACTACAAGCAGAGGAGACGGTTGAGCAGGAGGACCCGATGGTGGACATTCTGAGCCCAGAGGGTCCCTCCAGGATCGCGCTCCCGCTCATAAAAACGGTCCAGTCAAACTATAAGACTGTGGCAAACGCCAGCCTCCTCTGCGCCAACTGCAAAGGGCGTGGAAAGAAAGTACTTTGCCCCGTCCAAAGGGTTTGACTTTCTCTTCTCCCATCTGGCCCCATGTTCGCTGGTCGTCTCGGCGGTTAACGAACGGTAAAGGCATGGCCAGCAGGCCCCAGCCCCCAAGGCCAAGGAAGCAAAACGACTAGACCTATTTGGCAGGAAGGTCTACTCGTCCGGAGGCCTCCAGTTGCGGATCGCAAACCAGCAAGCGATCCTGAATAGGCACAACTTTAACTCATGGGCATCAGTGTCCAAGTTCAAGGACGCCTTGCCTCAGGGATCACAACCTGAGTTTGCGGCCATAGTGGACGAGGGGAAGGCGGTGGCCAAAACCTCTTTACAGGCCTCACTTGACTCTGCCGACGCAGCCGCTAGAACAATCGCGTCAGGTGTTGTGATGAGACGCTCTGCATGGCTGCAGTCTTCTGGCCTTCCTCCGGAGGTACAAAACACCCTCCAGGACCTGCCGTTCGAGGGTTCGGGCTTATTTTCAGAGCAAACAGACGCCAGGCTACATAGCCTCAAGGACTCTCGGGCTACCCTCAAGTCCTTGGGGATGCACACCCCGGTGACACAGAGAAAGCCCTTTAAGCCCCAACCTCCGCAAAGGCAGTACCATCCTCGCCCTCGACAAGAGCCGTACCGCAGAAGGGGCAGGGATAACAGGTGTAGGCGCAACAATACGCCTAACCAAGGCCAAACCCAAGGCCAAAACAAACCGCAGCCGGGAAACAAGCCAGGGTTTTGAAGCTGCGATCGAGGACAGTGTACCCATCTCCGTTCCGGATCCACCCCTGTGTTTCGGGGACCGCCTGTCTCATTTCTACTGTGCTTGGCCCAGTATAACATCAGACCGTTGGGTCCTCCGCACGGTGGAGACAGGTTATACCCTCCAGTTTTCCTCGCCCCCTCCCTCCCACCCACCTACCCCGTCCCTCTTCAGGGACCCCTCTCACGAGCAACTTCTCATGCAGGAGGTACAGACCCTCCTTTCAGTGGGAGCGGTGGAAGAGGTTCCCCCGGACCTCAGAGGAAAAGGGTTCTACTCGAGATACTTCCTCATTCCCAAAGCAAAAGGGGGCCTCCGTCCTATTCTGGACCTTCGCAAGTTAAACAAATACTTGCTCAAACCACGTTTCCGTATGGTCTCTCTCGGTACCATCATTCCTTCCCTGGATCCGGGGGATTGGTATGCTGCCCTCGATATGAAAGACGCCTATTTTCACATCGCCGTCCGGCCCACCCACCGGCGATTGCTGCGCTTCACTGTCAACCAGCGCCATTTCTAATTTATGGTCTTGCCCTTCGGCCTGGCAACAGCCCCGCGCGTTTTTACAAAATGCATGTCAGTGGTAGCGGCTTTCCTTCGAAAAAGAAGGATGCGCGTCTACC
>NW_020664598.1:7586774-7634421 GCF_002925995.2 Terrapene triunguis | reverse complement strand
CCGGCAGGGGTATATATACGCGAGGGCGGGGCGCCGCTCTGGCGGGAGGGGAGACCCTGCAGGCCCGACGGGAGCCGCTGAGGGAAAAGTTTCCGACAATTCGTGCACGCGGCGCGCGTACACCTAATGTGGAATGGACATGAACAACACATCTCAAAGAACAACAGTTACAGAAAATAAGTAACCGTCTTTTCTGGAGTATCCTGGATTCAGGACAAACAATGGGGCCAGGGAAATCAGAGGCCTGGAGTGAGGACAAATACTATCAAATACTGTACAAAGGCTCATGATCTCAGATGAATGTTAACAAGATGACCATAATGGAAAACAAGTGATTTCACATAAGCAAAATTCAATTATTAGTGGAGCCTACTGAGAATTCTGATCCCACATACAGGCATGCTTCAGTGATCCGAAGTACATCTGATATCCAATAATGTTGGGTATCCACCTCCTCATCTCATCCATTTACAGAGAACTATTTCCAACTGTATATTCTCTGCTTTCGCAACTGGTGAATGCAGAGAATCAGATTTATTTTTTAAAGGGATCTTCCTGAGTCAGTTCAGGGAATGGGTACTAAAAAGAGAGAGAGCACAACATCCACCCACTGGAACACTGATTCCTGGAGGTCTCCGTGCACTGATCCTTCCATGGATAACAAACTGGTTCTAAAGCTTGTCTCTCACCAACAGAAGTTGGTACAATAAAAGATATGACCTCACTCACCTTGTCTCTCTAATATCCTGGGACTGACACAGCTACACTACATACTGTTCTGGTTGTGACAGTCAACGTGTCTGATGGGGTCTTCGCAACTAGGAAGAATGTGATCAGTCCTACCCCAGAGAGATTCTTCTGTCCTGGGAAAAGCAGTTTCCTATCTCTATATACACTCCCCACCAGCAGGGAGTAGAACACTAAGGGTATGTCTACACTACGAGAGTAGTTCGATTTTAGTTAAATCGAATATGTGCAATCGATATTAGAAAGTCGAACGTGTGTGTCTACACTAAGGACAGTAATTCGACTTTGTGAGTCCACACTAACGGGGCAAGCGTCGACATTGGAAGCGGTGCACTGTGGGCAGCTATCCCACAGTTCCCGCAGTCCCCGCTGCCCGTTGGAATTCTGGGTCGATCCGCCAATGCCTTCTGGGTAAAAAAATGTGGCGAGGGTGCTTTTGGGTAACTGTCGTCATCCGTCAGTCACTACCGCCCTCCCTCCCTCCCTGAAAGCGCCGGCGGGAAATCAGTTCGCGCACTTTTTGATCAGTGACAGCGCGGACGCCACAGCACTGCGATCATGGATCCCGCTGCGACCATCGCTGCAGTTGTGGCCGTTCTCAACGCCTCGCAGCTTATCATACACCTTTCCCAGAGGCAGATGCAGAGAAATCAGGCGAGGAGGCTACTGCACCGCCGTGAGGGCCTGAAGTCGGAGAGTAGCACAGAGCTGTCAGAAACCACGAGCCCCAGCGCCCAGGACATCACGGTGGCAATGGGGCATGTGGATTTTGTTGAACGGCGATTCTGGGCCCGGGAAACAAGCACGGACTGGTGGGACCGCATAGTGCTTCAGGTCTGGGATGAACCCCAGTGGCTGCGAAACTTTCGCATGCGGAAGGGGACTTTCCTCGAACTTTGTGAGTTGCTGTCCCCTGCCCTGAAGCGCAAGGACACCCGCATGCGAGCAGCCCTCACTGTCCAGAAGCGAGTGGCCATAGCCCTCTGGAAGCTTGCAACGCCGGACAGCTACCGGTCAGTCGCGAACCACTTTGGCGTGGGCAAATCTACCGTGGGGGTTGTTGTCCTGCAAGTAGCCAAGGCAATCGTCAAGGTACTGCTGTCAAAGGTAGTGACCCTGGGAAACGCGCAGGCCATCATAGATGGCTTCGCAGCGATGGGATTCCCAAACTGCGGTGGGGCTATAGATGGGACTCACATCCCTATCCTGGGACCGGGCCACCAGGCCAGCCAGTACATCAACAGAAAGGGCTACTTTTCAATGGTGCTGCAAGCACTGGTGGACCATCGGGGACGTTTTACAAACATCAACGTCGGATGGCCAGGCAAGGTTCATGACGCTCGCGTGTTCAGGAACTCTGGTCTGTTTAGACGGCTGCAGGAAGGCATTTACTTCCCGGACCACAAGATAACTGTTGGGGATGTGGAGATGCCTACAGTGATCCTCGGGGACCCAGCCTACCCGCTAATGCCCTGGCTCATGAAGCCCTATACTGGTGCCCTGGACACTGCACAAGAACTCTTCAACTACCGGCTGAGCAAGTGCAGAATGGTCGTGCAGTGTGCTTTTGGCCGTCTCAAGGGGAGATGGAGAAGCTTGCTGACTCGCTGTGATCTCAGCGAAACCAATATCCCCATCGTTATTGCAGCTTGCTGTGTGCTCCACAATCTCTGTGAGAGCAAGGGGGAGACCTTTATGGCGGGGTGGGAGGTTGAGGCAAATAGCCTGGCTGCTGATTACGCCCAGCCAGACAGCCGGGCGATTAGAAGAGCCCAGCGGGACGCGCTGTGCATCCGGGAGGCTTTGAAAGCCAGTTTCAAGACTGAGCAGGGTACCCAGTGACTTTTAAGTTTGTGGACACAGAAGCTGAACTTGCCCCCGTTTCTTTACCCGGTTGCCGTCGACTATCCTCTCCAGTTACATACCCCCTTCCCAAAAAATAAAATCTGTTCTATTTTGTTAATGGACACCGTTGTCTTTATTACTGTTTTCGCGGGAATGTTTTAAACCTGGGACGCAGACTGTGGCATAAGATCTGTAACTGCCCTCCCCCGCCACAAAGTCACAGAGCAACCCCCGCTCCCCCCCAGGACATGAAAACCACCTCCCAGACTGACCAGGGTAACTAGTCACTGCACTGTATATGTGCCCTGCTGCTGGACCTGCCCCCTGCTAAAGGTGACTGTCCTGTCCAATTACCAAGCCCCTTCCCTCCCCTTCAGACAGACTCTCCTCCAAAAGAAGAGGATGGAAACAGTAATGAACAGAAACGTATTTTTTATTAACAACCGCACATGGAACGGGGGGGTGAAACTTGGACGGGGTCTTGTGTGAGGCGGGTAGGAAAGGACTTTTCAAATTTTGGGGAATGAGAGCCTTCTAGTGGTAGAGCAGTCCGCAGGGGTGGAGTGAAATTTTTCACGGACCCTGCCGCCCCTCCGTGTTTGGACTTTGGGTGAGGGGGGTATGGGACTTGGTGGCGGGGCAGGGCAGTTAGAGAGAGACTGCAGCGGGGCTCTCTCCTCCTGCCTCCGGTCCTGCAGAACATCCACAAGGCGGCGGAGCGTGTCCGTTTGCTCCCTCATTAGTCCAAGCAGCGTTTGAGTAGCCTGCCAGTCCTCCTGTCGCCACCTCTCCTCCCGTTCCGTGTTTGCCCGGTGCATTTGGGACAAGTTCTCCCTCCACTGTGTCTGCTGGGCTGCCTGTGCTCGGGAGCATCCCATTAGCTCAGCAAACATGTCTTCCCGTGTCCTCTTCTTCCTCCTCCTAATGTGCGCTAGCCTCTGGGCAGATGTGGCTGTGGGAATTGGAAAAAGGGAGTGAATTCCTGAGACAGAGCAATGTATCTGTGAACAGAGAACATAGTCTTTCTCTGTGAACAAGACCATGCAGAGCACCTATCACAAGCGCACTGAGGACAAGGTCGAATTTTCGGCCCTCGCGTACAGTGCCTGCGGTCTTGCTGTGGCGAGCTGAGGAGCGGGGCAGGACACCGGACTTTGTCTAGCTGGCAAACATGGTAAGCCGTAGACTTGGGGCTGCTTAAAACTTTAAGAGTGGCACTGGCCTCCTTTCACATAGAAAGCAATGCGAGTTTCTGCTGGCAGCAATCCTGCAAGCATGAACTCTGCCCCTGTCCCAGCCCCTCGCGGCTGTAAACCGCGTGGCTGTAAACCGGCGGTTGCAGTTCTGTAAAGGGACGGGCAAGCAGTCCCAATACTAACTTTCCCCTACCTAATTCACAGCAGGGAGTCATGCCAGACATCACCCTCCTGAAGGTCTCGGAGAGCCAGAAGGAGCGGATGCTTCGGGACAACCTGCAGAAACCGGGGCCATTTGCTGCAATGCTCTGCAAGGCCATGATCCCCGAGTACCTGCTGGCGTTGTGGCAGGGAAACATCTCATACCACGGGGGGCCTAATAAGCTCTCCCTGCCCAGGAACCTGCTCATGAGGCTTGAAAAACACCTGCAGGAGGCCTATGAGGAGTTCTCCCCGGAGGATCTCGCCTCTATCCCCGGATACATTGACCAGTTTTTGGCTTAGGTGCCCTTGGAGGGACAAAAGAGTGGAGCGTTTTGGGCAGTATAATCATGAAGCGGACATTGTGAAATTTTTTGAAAATAGTTCGGACTATATATTGAAGCGCCCAAAGACAGACTAATCATGATACCCTTTGCACATATTCCTGTTTTGTTGGACTTTACTCTTTACATGTTTTGAAGCACTTTACCCATTGTTAATATTTTAAATCTTCCTGTCCTGTTATAAATAAATGTTTACATGTTTGAAAGCACTTTAGCTATTGTTAATATTTTAAATATGCCAGTTATGTTATAAATAAATGTTTAGATATTTAAAACACTTACTGCTTGATCCTTCCCCTGAATCTGTGTCTGGGATAACGGCTGGGGAGGGTTGGTAGGGGATCTCTGTGAGGGTGATGAAGAGCTCCTGGCTGTCGGGCAAATCAGCGTTGTAAGCGTTGTCGACTGCCTCCTCCTCATCTCCTTCCTCCTCTTCCCCGTCCGCTGAGGAACCGGCCGCGGACAATATCCCATCCTCAGAGTCCACGGTCACTGGTGGGGTAGTGATGGCGGCCGCACCTAGGATGGAATGCAGTGCCTCGTAGAAACGGGATGTGTGGGGCTGGGATCCGGAGCGTCCGTTTGCCTCTTTGGTCTTCTGGTAGCCTTGTCTCAGCTCCTTGATTTTCACGCGGCACTGCGTTGCATCCTGGCTGTATCCTCTCTCTGCCATGGCTTTAGAGATCTTCTCATAGATCTTTGCATTCCGTCTTTTGGAGCGCAGCTCTGAAAGCACGGACTCATCTCCCCACACAGCGATGAGATCCAAGACTTCCCGATCAGTCCATGCTGGGGCCCTCTTTCTATTAGATTGCACGGCCATCTCTGCTGGAGAGCTCTGCATCGTTGCCACTGCTGCTGAGCTCGCCACGGTGTCCAAACAGAAACTGCGATTCAAACTGCCCAGACAGGAAAAGGAATTCAAATTTTCCTGGGGTGTGGCTGGTCAGAGCATCCGAGCTCGGACTGCTGTCCAGAGCGTCAACAGAGTGGTGCACTGTGGGATAGCTCCCGGAGCTATTAGCGTCGATTTCCATCCACACCTAGCCTAATTCGATATGGCCATGTCGAATTTAGCGCTACTCCTCTCGTTGGGGAGGATTACAGAAATCGATTTAAAGAGAGCTCTATGTCGAACTAAATAGCCTCGTGGTGTGGACGGGTGCAGGGTTAATTCGATTTAACGGTGCTAAATTCGACATAAACGCCTAGTGTAGACCAGGCCTAAGATTAGCAGAGTGGCTCCTACACCCAGAAATATCTCATGTATAGTAAGTCAGTGTGGTGGGCTGCTGATCAACCTTTTGCATCTGAAAACAATAAAAATGTCTATGTGCCATATGGTATGTGAGGTGGTGAATGACCACTAGCAAAGCTTGGTGTGGTCCCTGCTATATGTCTTCCCACCTTTTCCACTGACAATACAAAAGATAGCAATGAGAGAACAGCAGTGAAACCATTTATGCCTTTCTGGCTGAAGTGACTACGGATCTCAAATTTGATTAACTTAGCACTGGCTCTTCAGCTGTTTCTGTCTCCCAGAGGAGGTCTGCTACTGCAAACCCAATCCACCATCAGGGATCAGACAGATTTAAAGGGAACATTTGGAAGAAGTGATTATTACTCTCATGGACCCCAAAAGAGAAGTCATCAAATAGAATTTATTCTATTGGCTGGTGCAAAGTCCATAGTTTAACTATCATGTTAAATGGGTGAAATACAGTATAGCCTTGAGCTCCAACAGGAAGGCTTCATTATGTGTGCATAGTAGTGTCCAAGCAAAAAGGTCAAGCAATATGATGTTCTGAGCATGTTCAAGAAAAGGATGTTTTGTACACATCCCAACATTAAATATTTCCTTAGGAAAACAACCCTTATTCCAACCCTGCAGGATCACAGAGCATAACCTTGGAACCTCATTCTGCTTCTTACAGCACTATGCAGATGGAACCCCTGCTTTATACTTCCTATCCAATAGAAGATGGCTAATATCTCCAATCAGATGAGTTCCTGGAAGGTGGAAGCTTTCTCTAGCGAGAGCCACTATTATACTTTGAATTCAGACAGACAGTCCTTAGGGGGAGGGATAGCTCAGTGGTTTGAGCATTGGCCTACTAAACCCAGGGTTGTGAGTTCAATCCTTGAGGGGGCCACTTAGGGATCTGGGGCAAAAATCTGTCTGGGAATTGGTCCTGCTTTGAGCAGGGGGTTGGACTAGATGATCTCCTGAGGTCCCTTCCAACCTTGATATTCTATGATAACTGTCATAGCATTCATTCCCTAAGGAAATTCAAGAAATATTTCTCCTTTGCGTAAGCATCGAAGTCCAGTCCTTAGGAGCAATGACAATCTCAGAGCAGAGTAGGCATGTCTCCTGTATTGATATCTGCTAGACACCCCCATAGCCATCAAGACAAGTTCATAAAATTCTGGATATTAGTCATCCAGTCTTAGCCAATGACATTTCCTTTCTTTTGGCAGATGTCTTCTCCGTGCCTTAGTGCCCAGGGGAAGATGGAGGATATATACATACAGATTATAATCTACCTAATTTTGAATGTCCACATTTAAAGGAAGATCTCACTTCATATCCTGGAGGCTATGAAAATCCCACTGTAATGGATCTGTGGACCTTAGCATAAAGAAAAAGTATCCATGCTTACCTGAAAATTTCCTTTCTTTGAATAATAAGGTCCACAGATCCAGCCCACTTTGGGGACAAATGGATCATTCAGAATAGAGATAGGAGTTTACATCCAATTTGATTTGTTGTTGTTAGGTTGAATTTATCATGTGCTGTAGTAGGAAAAATCATTGTGCTTTTTCCTCAAAGTATAGAACATAATTCAAATCTACTTTTCTAAATTATAGATTATCTTGGCTGTGGAAGTTCTCAACCGAAGGAAACTTCAGGAGGTGGGGCATTCCCTTGCTTCCAGTGACTGACAGGTCTGGTTCTGCCCCAAACTGCTAGCAAGCTGAAGTACCCACTGTAGTGGATCTGAAAGAAAGGAAATTTTCAGGTTAGCACAGATACATTTTCCTAATACTGGACTGGGCATAGTTTAGTCTGTAAATAAAACTACCCTCTATTTTTTTCCTTTTTTAATATGAAAGAATAAGAGTGTAATCTGTCTCTTTTCCCCTATACAGAATACATCTACTTAATATGACAATGTTTTAAAGAAATCAGAATTGCATAGTTAAGCCCTCAAGCAGGGAAATTCCAAAATTAAGGCTGAATCAACACCATTGTTCTGGGTATGCATCACAATACTCAGTCACATGAATGGTGATAGAATTCCTACCTGTTTGGTAATTCTACCTACCTGTGGTGTTTAACACAACTGTAGAAACAACAACAAAAAAACAGCCTGTCTAATCTTGTCATAGTAAGAGTTTTAAGTTAAGAAATTAATACTCTTTACTTGATATATACAGTCTTGAATAAAATATATTACTATAGTCCCATGGTTGGGTTGTGACATGCTAGACAATGGGGCACAACTGTTATGAATATACTTGTTGCCATGCAAAAACATTCTCTCACAGCAGGCTACAAATAGAAGCACCTATCTAGGAGCATAAAAAATGGAACTCGCCCCCATTTCTCTTGGTCTTCAGTGCCATGTTTTTTAATTAAAAATGGACTCCATAGGTTACTGCTACCACTTGGGGGAAATCGTTAATTATAAATAAATATATAAATTATACAGCTAGGTAAGATTTACCATGTACTGAAATACAGTAGTAAAACTGGATTAATACTCTTTTCGTCAGACCTGAGCTCACAGTTCACTACTTTAGCTTTTGGGGTGGGAGGTTTGTTGTGCCTAGGTCGATCTAGGTAATAAAAATGTATTATGTTGATCCATCCAGCTATGGGAAAGGAACTGTGACTCTCCTTATTTTTCTTATATCATTGAGATTCCATGAAAGCATCTTTTTTAAAAAACAAACTGAAGGTCTACATCGTGGTGGCTGTCCTAACCTTGCTAAAAAGCAGGCTTCAGCCTGACTTTCAAGAGTAAGCTATTGTAAAAATGTTGATGACATACAATGAAAAAGTTTGACTGGCTGAAGTAAGAACAGACCAGTTTCATGCTGATTGGTTAATTTAATGCTGTGTACACTCTTCAATCTGAAAGACAGAAACTCAAGTTACTAACTTACCCAAATTTGTTATTTTTTTTTTGAAAGTACAATCCCCAGAGGCACCATCAAATGCTTTTGCAACAGCAAGAGACTTCAGTCATATTCAGTTACCTCAAAAAGTCATCTCAAGTTAGCTGCACTGTTTCTGAAGAATTAAATGAACCCAGTATAGCAGGCTGAGCATAATGCGCTCAAGGCAACTGGCAAACACTTTTAAATCAGTATATGAATAAGAATCAACTACATCTTGATTTAACCTCCAGCAGGAAATTCCCTTCTTCCTCTGTCTCTGAGCCACCATTTTCATCAAAAGGCATAACAGGGTTAGTTTAATAATATATATATAAAACAGGGTTCTAACAGGGTTACCTACTATATTGCCAATTATATCCACCCTTTTGGATATCTGAAGTGTCTGCTTGTACCTGGGGGAAAATGCACTACTGAATCACAAATTACAGTTTACTTAGCATAGAGGACGAATCCCCCAGTCCCTTGAGTACTGAAAGATAGGACTATATCATAACACTGACTAGTTCCCAACGTTCTCAAACCTCATTGACAGATCAGAAAAGGAAGGGTATATGTATTGAGGGTGTTGTTTGCAAGGAAAAAAGTATTTATCTAAATAATCCAATACCAAGTTTCTTCAGCAGTTGTAAACCTCTAAGAAAATAAGAGGAAATAAAGAAAAAACAGATTTATTGCCAACATGTCCTTAATTATACAGTGAACACAGCAAGTGTTACAGTCAATTGTACTGTATGTATGTATGTATCTGAAATGTATACTCATGACAAGCAAAATAACAGTTCATGTATACAGCAGGGTTACTTCAAAGAGAACAAACCTGATCTTATATTTCATGCACAACAAAAATTCCTATTGTAGTCAACAGTTTTGGTTCATCGTTGAGCTCCAAGAATTTAGTAAGTTTTTCTTATAGAAATTTGATACAAAATCAATTTACAGTTTGATATTTTTGATCACACTTGTTTGAATATAATGTTTGAGTTTCCAGACATTTTAAATATGGAACATGTCCCTTAGCAGTTGCTCACCACCCCACTCTTTCATGCATTTTTATCTCTTTCCTGCCAAGGAGGAATATATACAGACCACTTGCTCATGAAAGCTTATGCAGAAACCCCTGACAACTTTAATTTCAGTCAGGTGACTACCTACAGTAACTGCTATTAAAAGGTCAGCATTTCTCAACAGTTACTACATCATGGTATCTAAGATATCAGTTTTTCCATATGCTTAGGAAATAACTGCAGTGGCTGTTTACATATCTTGTCCACTTTTAATATTCACCAGTTTAAAAGCAAAGACTTGTGCCTGAGCCACAGCTATTGTAAAAGGCACAAGACCACACTCCTCCCCTCAGACTTCTTTGCCTCCTTCCTTCTGGAAGCAGTCTTTACTTCAGCTAATTCCCTTTCTGATCCTGTTCTCCTTCTAGCCCAAGGAAGAGAAGGGGGAATTACAGACAGAAGCCAAGGCCAAAAAAAAAAAAGAGAGAGAGAGAGTTCCTGCAAGAGGAGCCAGCTTGAGGTTTCATAACCTTGAAAGAGACCCTCTAAACCCATTTTGTTATTTATTTGCATTATCTTAGCACCCAGAGGCCCCAGCCAAATCAGGGCCTGTAATGGGGTGTACAAACCCCAGACTAAGCATAGACAGAGGACGGAGGAGAGTCTTTCCTGTTTATAAGCAAGCAGCTTGATCACAACCCCAGGCAGCTGCTAGAACTGCCAATCACGGAAGCAGGCATCCACAGCTGCAACCAATAGAGAAAACAAGAGAAAATGGAGAGTACAGAGAAGGAAAGGGAGGCAGAAAGGTGTGGAATAGTACCAGGCTGTCTCCACAAAAACAGCCAAGAGACTGCAAACCCAAAATGTGAAGAGCTGATGGACTTAATTGGAGGTGAAGGTCCAGCAACTGACAGAGAAAACTAGGAAGGTCAGTCAGGAGAAGATAAGACCCCGTGAGAGACCACACTAAGATGGTGACAGGGCCCTCTTATAGTAATGATTGTACATAAATATGGTAAATAGCTAGAGTCTCCACTGAGAGGATGTGCAAGGACTATGTAATCTCCTTCCACCCCATCAGCCTGCCAGCTTCAATTTGGGCTCAACCTCCAGTGGCCTCTTTGTTGCAGTGGCAGTTACCTAAAGGACTTTTTGAAAGTCTTTTACTTACCTGCTGCCTGATGAATAGTATTGAAAATTCACGCTGCTAACTTTTCTTGTTGGTTAGTGTAATCGTTCTCGGCATTATCATAGACTGGCTAGTGCAACACCAATCGCTAAAGACCTAGGTAAGTTGGTGGCCAGTTCGATGGGGAAACTTCTTTAAAAAGTGTGTGCTTGGGATACAATCTAAAAACCTAGTCCTTATGTAAATAATAGCAATGATACTGCTAACCTTTTATTATGATCACTTTTTGTAATAGAACTTTTAAAAGTACTAGTGAGCTATGAATTAAAGCCAGCTACTGCACAACTTCATGCAGCAGAATACAAATTGGCTAAGGTTATTTTTATTTCAGTCCTTAAGGAAGGATAAAGTTCTCTTTTTGAATAAATTAAAGGCATTCAAATTAATCTAAAGGAGCAACAGGATTAAACATTGGTCTCTCCCTCTTTGCTTGTATCCTACAATAAGCGGCTTCAAAATCTCTCTTTGTTCCGTTCAAATTTTCTAGATTTCCATTTTTTATATTGTATCCTAAAGCAGCTAACTTTTTAATTCTGTACTGCACAATTTGGGTTGTCAGCTCCAGCACCATTGGTGTCTCTTTAATTTGATCTACAGAAATTTCTTCCTTCAACAGTCCCTTGAGTCTTTCTTCCAGAATTGGAACAGAATTGTAGAGGAGAGCAGGGCATTTCAACACTAGCTCTTTTAATTCTTGATCACTGCACTTAAAAACATCTTTGGAAAAAAACATGCTCTTCTGCATAGTGTTAGGGCTAAGATTAAAAATAAAACCTTTAAGCCTGGATAGCAGCTGCAGAACTTCAAAATCAGTGAAATCATTCTTTTGGAGAAACTCCAAGTTCTCTTGAACTGCTGTGGCGCTATTTAACAAAATAAATGGGTTTTGACTCAATAATTTCAGAAGCCAGATCTTCATATTGGCATTAGAACCGCCTAAATTTAGATACATTCTCTGTAATGTCTCTACTGTATGTTTGTTTTTCTCAACAGGCTTGTAAAAAATATCGGGTGCACTTGTGAAGAACCTGCTGATTATATTATTCTTCAGTCCCAATTCTTGAAAGAACTGAACATTAGATTTCTGGTTCTCATGATGTTCAACGGTAAAAAAAGACTCTGGAAATTGTTCTATTAATTTGACCAGTTGTTTTTCATTTTGGCATACTGATTGCCACAGATCTCTTTGAGAGTTTATCTCTGCTGGGGTAAGGAGGATTGCCTCTGGGCAACGTTCCAAAATATTTGCTATGGCAGTCTTATCAGCTCCCATTTCACGTAAAGTGTTAGCAGTTTCTTTAACGTAGGCTGCATCCTGAAAAAGGACCCACTCCTTTAGTCTCCGAATTTTTTTAATATCAACGGATAATCTGTAGAGATTCTCCACAGTTCTCTTGTTCTCCACTTTTGATTTGATATCAGTTGTATAACTGGAATGCTGTAAAAAGCTTCCATCCTTTACGTTATTCCACAGGGATGAGAGAGTCAACAGTAGTTTGCAGTGCTGAGATCTAGCCAACGAAAGTGTAAACACGTGTGGTGTACTATTCCTGATTCCTCTCAACATTCTGGAGTGCTGCACTCTACAAAATGAATGTAAAATCAAAAATTAGAAAATGTTAATTTCTGTCTTATATGGTATTTTCGAAAGACATTCATGTTCAAATCTGAGCTGCTATAAGAGACCATTACTTCTAAAAGGAACATTTTCACATACTTAGCTTTCATTCCACTTCAGAATGAACATGGAATTTTCTGCTAACATCTCAAAGGATGCTTCATTAGAACAATAAAACCCCAAAATACCATATAGGGAACATGGGGCAGAATGTGAGTGTTCTGCCCCAAATACCACACAAGTTTAACTGTTCCCACATGGTTGTTATATCAGTAGTCCCCACAAGGGTGTTTGTTAATAGGCTACTGGTGGATGCCTCTGATGTACTGCAAGATACAATGCATGGTTGGGAGAATCCTGCCAAAAATGCATCATTAGCCAACTCGTGGACACTCAGAAGTGTCTTATTGCTATTACAGTGTAACTTTCCAGTTGCACATTTAAAGTATGGGATTCTATGCAATTTAGCCTTCTTTTTTTTTAAACCAAAGTTCCAATTAAAAGGATCAAATGAGAGGGAAAAGCTAAATGCCTTCCTCAAATACTTTAAATATATTCAATTTTTCCCAGACATCCTCTCTTTCTTTTAATGGCAGTATATATTCTAAAAGCCACTGAACTCACTTTTTATAATAAATGATAATTTGGACTATTGGACAGCTTTCTTCTGACTAGTCAGGTAGGTTAAAAGTGGTTGAACTAGCACCTTGGCATTTTGGGGAGGGAGTTATTATCACTTTCTCCTTTAGGCCTTCAAACAACTACTTTTCTTCATCTCCCATCCCCACAGCTGCCTTATCTTTTTCTGTACTTAACTTCCACTGTCACCTGTTGAACAAAACGAGCAAACGGATTTATGTGTAAATGAGCTCCCATCTGTGCATCCTTTGGATTTGGTGCACAGATGTGACAGACCCAACCAGTCAATCAGAATGTGGTTTTGGATAATTAGTGTTCCCCAGGGATGAAAGTAACTTAAAGAATTTACCAGTACGCCAGAGTCCTGAGCAGGGCGCGTGGCCTCAACAGGAAGAGGCGTGGCCTCAACTGGACAAGGCGGGGCCTTTAAATACCAGGGCCCTTTAAATCGCCGCCCGAGCCCCGCTGCCGGAGCCCTGGGGTAGCAGTAGCAGGGCTCCGGAGGTGATTTAAAAGGCCCGGGGCTCCAGCCGCTGCAGGGAGCCCCGGACCCTTTAAATAGCCAGCCTGGGGAAGCCCGTCTGGTCCGGCACGGCATACTGGCTCTTGCCAGTACGCCATACCGTACCGTACCGTACCGTACCGGCTTACTTTCACCTCTGGTGTTCCCACCCACACTCTAACTGAATTTAGGTTATCATTAATACAGCTGCACATATTCTGAGATGACAGGAAGAACAGCAGTGTTTAAATACAAAAGGGCACTATCAGGTAACTTTTTAAACTTCTTATATTTCCACTTTTTATAAAAACCTTTTAGAAGCTAAAAGGGACAGTAAAAACTTGAAAACTCATATTTGTTTGAAAATTTTTGTACCAATTATTGCTTTAAGTAACACACCACTGATTGTGTGCTATAATTGAAAGTCAGCAAACAAATATCGAATTCAGTTTGTGCACTTGACAACTTTGTGTACTGTCAGTTTCACTGTATAGCAGTTTCTTCTCAGCTAAAAATACCCTTATAAAGATCAAAAAGAGAGCAGGAAAAATGTCAAATTTTCATAGACTTTAAGGAAGTGGTCCCCAAACTGTGGGGCATGCCCCCGTTGGGGGGCACAGAGGAATGTATAAGGGGGGTGCAGCAGGGCCTGGGCCAGCTCTCACGGGGAGGAGAAGGAGTGCAGGCCTGCTCTGCCCCCAGCCGTGGCCCCTGACCATGGCTCCCAGACCCAGCCTTGGTGCCACTCCTGGTGCCCCCAGCTCCGACCCCCACTACTCCTGTGCATGCCCGACCCCCACTCCCGAGCTGCGGCCCCGCCCCCAGCCCCAGCTCCCGGGCGGGGAGGATGTGGACAGGGGAGGGGAGGGGCGCAACTGTGAAAAGTTTGGGGACCACTGCTTTAAGAACAGAAGGGACCATTATGATATTCTAGTAGACTCATCTCCCACATACCACAGGACAAAGAACCCTACCCAGTAATTTCTGCATCCAACTTTTGTTTGATATCTTTTTAGAAAGATATCCAGTATTTCTTTAAAGCTCGCAAATGATGGAGAATCCATCAAGTCCTAGGTAAGTTATTCCAATGGTTAATTATTCTCACTTAAAAATCTGCCTCTTAGTTCTTGTCTGAATTTGTCTAGCTTAAACTTCTAACCATTAGCTTGTTATACCTTTTTTCTGCTAGATTAAAAAGCCTTTAATGCTTTAGAAATTTAGTTCTAATTCTTAAATAATTGTATGCAGGTTTACCTTACATACAAGAGGACACTGATGTAAAACATTTTTACTAGTATTTTTCTTTGATATTAAAATTTTTGAAGCTGAGTAAGATTTCTGCCCATAATCCAGCTACTATGTGAACATGCTAAAGTCACAATCTAAGGTTTTTAATGTGATCTCAAGAGTTTTATAATTTAAGGAAACCTTGTCTAGCAAGCTGAAGTGACTCAGGTAATCTTAGAATATCAGGGTTGGAAGGGACCTCAGGAGATCATCTAGTCAAAGCAGGACAAATCCCCAGACAGTTTTTGTTTTGTTTTTTTAAGATTCCAGTTCCCTAAATGGCCCCATCAAGGATTGAACTCACAACCCTGGGTTTAGCAAACCACTGAGCTATCTCTCCCCCTTCTAGGTGTGTCAAAGCCTTGCTGTGTAACTGTTGGCAAGTCACAACTTTCTGTGCTTTAGTTTCCCAATCTTGAAAAACTGGAATAATATTTCATGGGGTTTAAGGCCTAAGGCCCTGATCTTGCAAAGTCTTTTGCAAGTACTTAACTTTTTGTACTGTGAGTAGTCCTACTGAATGCATTGGAGCTATTTGGTGGATAAACTTAAGCATGTATGTATGTATTTGCAGGATCAGGGCCTCAATTAAACTGTGTGAGGCACTTTAGCACCTTCAATCCACGGGCTCTCATGGAAATGAAGTGTTATTAAAAGTGCTTGGAGACTTTGGCAATAGGATCCATAAAAGTACTTACTGGTAAAATAGCCAAGCCCAACTTTTATTTTCAACTTACAAATTGTCAAAGAAAGGACTTAAAAGACTAGAATAGACTTCAGCCATATTCACTTATAAATACACTACTCATGAACACTTTTCCAATAACATCTAATAAATTTCTTAAGCAAAATTTTAAAGAGCGAAATTTGGCCTAGTAAATGCTATCCATGCTTATTTGAGGTCGGCCATATAAGTCACAGGTTCTGTCAAAGGGACCCAGCCAACTTAAAATTTGCACTTCTGTTTCAATGTTTTACCTATAAAAAATTCCCCAGATTACTAAAGTGAAACAAACTAGATGGGGAAAAATCTTTTTGTTTTATACTGTAGTAGACACTACTTTGCGTGTAGTCAGTTTCTCTGTTGTTTAGTGAGGGTCACATAGAAACAGGAAAGATAAAAACATTTTTAAAAAGTAGAAAAATGTGATTTGTTAACATCCAATACTTGGTATGGGTACTCAGGGCATTTGTAATACATGAAATTAATCTGAATTTAAAAAAAAATTGAATAGATTTTTAAGTTGATAGTGTCCTGCTAAAAGTGTCTAAAAGCTATGATATCATATTGAAATATTATTATAAAGTCTGTAGATGAGAATATCATTATTTACAAGAAGCTTTGTAGGAAAACATTGTTTTCAAAATAACCAAATTCTGGAATAATATTATGGAATAGTCTCTGTCCATAGTATTCCACAAAATCTCAGACAATTTTTCTAACAGATGCTAGACTGTTCTTACTATCCTTAAAATGTATAGTTCCAAGATATTTAGATACTAATATGTATAACTCCATTAAGACTTTTAGATATTTCATATGCTGTGGTGGCAGTAGTGCAATTTTGGGAGATGTTAAGAAAAAGGCCAGACTAGATGAGGCCTTTGATCCCATGGTCAACAAGGGTGCCCAATTACAGCCAGATGTGGTAGTGATATTAGTGAAGTATACAGCTGTCCACTACGAACTTGTCCAGGATTAAACCCATTTCACCTGCACCAATGACTATTTGCTAACTTTCTAGCAGTGTACCAAGGTGTGATACTCTTGATATTTTTTAAGTTTGAAATTCCAGTAGTGAAATATAATATACAATAGTGCAGCAGTTTACAATGCTGTATTGTAAAATAGAATAAAAAAGTTCTGAGGGGAGGATGTAGATTCCTCCATAAGCATTACGTCAATGGTATTTCTGTAATATTACATACATAGAAGTCCTCTTACATTTTAAAATGTGGTGGTAACACCATGGGTCTATGAAAATGTAACAATTATAAGGCTAAACTGCTGAAAGATTATAAATTAACACCTTTAAGACACAGATCTGCATCAGCCTGGAGAAGACATCTCTCCACTTTACATAGGGTGACCAGATGTCCTGATTTTATAGGGACAGTCCTGATTTTTGGGTCTTTTTCTTATATAGGCTCCTATCACTCCCCACCCCCAATCCCGATTTTTCACACTTGCTGTCTGGTCACGCTAACTTTACACTTCTATGATGTAAAGAATAAAACCAAGATTATAAAAAACCTATAGTCTGAGAAGGGAGGATTTCACACCTGTCAGGATTTATACAGTCTGAGCAACTGTAAGCAGCTAACGCTCAGCTCAGACACCTGCACCTCGCTTTTTTTACATTTCCCCTTCAATATGCTCAAATGTCTTCACCTAATTAGGAAAACAAACGCCATTTCCAGCCCCCTAACCCCCCGTCGACAGGAAACTGGGGCTCTCTCTCAGGGCCGGCTTTAGGAAGTGCGGGGCCCAATTCGAACAGTTTCGACGGGGCCCCTGCAGGGATGACTTAAAAAAAAACACTTAAAAAAAACCCCTCTCATTTCTTCCATGTATTATTTACTTTCCATGACTATATAAATAATAACAAAATTATATATTACATACATTGCATCATATATTATAAATATCAAGTTCATTAAGAGGAACTTTATTGTACATCTCACCTATATGTTTTTAAAACTTTATCTTCCTTGCTTTTTGTTTGACAAAATCTTTCAGTATATTGCCTAACTCTAAGCTCTTCATTACTTCGCATTCAATTGACATGATTGCCAAATTGTTTAATCGGTCTTCCTGCATTGTTGATCGCAGATACGTTTTAATTAGATTTAGCTTCGAGAAGCTCCTCTCTCCTGAGGCTACAGTTACCGGAATAGTCAGGAAGATTCGAATTGCTATAAATTTGGGAATGCTGTTGATCGGTTATTGTATGCAAGAAATGCAACCCTTTCACTCAGGTTGGATTTGCTTCCAGCTAGAGTCCTTGGGGCCTGTTCCCATTGCAGCGGTCCCCAGGTCCCCAACTTCCACCTTTGGGACACACGCCTCTATGCACCCCAGGGCAGGCCCTGCCCCCTGCTGACCTGCAACTTCCTGGCAGTCAGCAGCTGTGGTGGCCTCCTTGCTACAAGGTGGTACATCCCCCTCCCCCAGGGAGATGATTAAGGGACAGGAGCTGGCTTCGTCCAGCCCCTCCTTCTGGAACTTCCCTTGAGCCCTGGGGCTACAGGAACTGGCTACAACCAGCTCTGCCCCCTTTACTGCATCCTTTACTGCTGCAGAGGAATCTAAGAGACACTTTTGGTGGAGCTAGATGAAAACCACAATCCCCAGGGACAGCAACAGGCTGGAAGACTAGACTGAACCCACCACCCAGCCTAGTCCATCCCAGAGCCCAGGACTGAGGGCAAATGTCCCCCCTCCCCCAGGCCACCTGCTTCTACTCATGGCCTCTCCCAGCGCCGCCAGCGATTCTGTGTGGCTGCATCAGGCAGGATTTCAACTGGACCCCCCCCCCGCTAAATTCACCCGTTTTGCGATCACTCTGCACCAAGAGCACCTTCCTTCCCTGCCCTAGAGCTGCTGGATGGCTAGAAAGCTGAGCTGGGCATTTGATTGATCTGGAATATTATCGTGCCCCCCCCCAAAACCCTTAATGTCCACACAGCTTTGGGGGGCTATTCCTCCCCCCCAAAGCCAGTCTATTTTATTGTTGCAGGGCAAACGAAGGAGCCAGAGTTTAATGGAAATATTCAGCCCCTACCGTGGTCTTGCAGCAGGGGAAGCAGAGTTGATGGGAAGGGAACTGGTTTGGATAGGAGCCCCCGTCCCCCTCCTTTGCAAAATAATTTGGGGAGGGAAATCAGATCACTCCGTGCCTCAGTTTCCCCTCTCTCGGGGGGGGGAGAGATAAAAGTCTCAGCCTGACGTGTTGCAGACCTTTCGTATTCTCCCCTCTTGATGTTTTGATTTCCTTGTCCAACCCCCCCTCTCTCTCTCACCTGGAATTCACAGCACTAAGTACCAGTTTGGGGCTTTCTTCCTGGGTTACATGATCCCGAGTTTAGTTTTGAAACAGACACAGGCAGGCACAAACTCACCCTCAAACAGCAACACCACCGAAACCCACAAAACCAACCCAATATTACAAACCTATGGGGAATCACAGGGTCAAACACTCACCGACCGAAGCCCCAGCAGCTGTTCAGGTGAGTGAGGTCCACTGCAGAGATTCCTGTCTCCCACTGGACAGGAAGCCCCCTCGGCGTCTCCTCCAGGTGAGTGCCCGGGGGAGGGGAGGGGAAGGCTGCAAAGCACATGTGCCTTCTCCCCCCTCCCCCCCCTGACCTGCAACAGCCACGGCTGCCTCTGCCTCTGCCTCAGCCCTCTGCCGGCCAGCGCAGCGTCTCTGGCTGCCTAGCAGCAAGAGCTGCGGCTTCCCGGAGAGCCACAGAGTTTTGCTTCCGGCAGGGACACTGCCCGATTGCCTGGGGCCGAGGTGAGTGAGGTCCACTGCAGGAAGCCCCCTCGGCGTCTCCTCCAGGCCAGTGCTGGGGGGAGGGGACGGGAAGGCTGCAAAGCACATGTGCCTTCTCCTCCCCTCCCCCCTCCCTCCCGAACTGCAACAGCCGCTGCCTCAGCTCTAGCCCTCTGCCGGCCAGCGTCCCTGGTTGCCTAGCAGCAACAGCTGCTACTTCCGGGAGAGCTTTGCTTCAGGCAGGGACGCTGCCGATCTGCGCGGGGCCCTCTTAGGCGCGGGGCCCAATTAGGGGAAATCGGCCAAATCGGCCTAAAGCCGGCCCTGCTCTCTCTAGCCTCAATTCTCAGGGGCAGCTCGAGAGAGGGATTCAGCGATGGGCGAGCGACCCAGAAGAGCTGAGGACGTGCTAATAACGGGATCGCGCCCCCCACTCGCCTGGTCTGCACTCCCCGGGCTGGGCGCTGCGCGGCGGATAAAGGCGTGAGGAACAGGCTGTGGCGCGCGCCTGCGCACGCTCCACCCCAGCTCCGTGTTGGCAGGGGGGGGCCAAGGGGCTTGCGGGCGGACCCCACGGGAACCTGAGTCTGGCGGGGAAGGCGACAGGGCCCCGCTGTGGTGCTAGCCGTGGGGGGAGGGACCCAGCCCTGCCGGAGCCCCCAGGGGCCGGGTTGCCTCCGTCAGCGCGGGAGCAGTCGCCAGTGCTCAGCCCCTCGGCACCGATGTCCCCTTCGGCCGGGACGGCACCAACCCCGGGCTCCGGACCTGGCCTCCTGGCTCACGCCGGCTCTCCTGAGGGGCGACGTGGGGTGGCGCCGGCACCACCCGTGGGAAGAGGGAACGGAGCGACACCCCCCCCCCTTCCTTTGTACCGGGTGGGAACGGCGCTGGCTCAGCTCAAGCGGCCTGTCCCATCCCTGTTGCCCGGTGGGAAGAGCGAGGAGGCTGCGGGTCCCGGCCCAGCGGGAGCAGCACAGCGCCCCCTGCTGGGAACTCCCCTGCCCTGCTGAGCCGCAAAGGTGGGGCCTTTCCCAGTGACGCCCAGGGGGCCCCAGGACCTGGCCCTTTAAAAAATAGAATTAAACTTGTAAATCGCCAGTGGGATGTTTGCATGGAATGAATGCAATGAACCCAGTCCCCAGCACGGTGGCCTGCGACTGGGTAATTTGAGGATAGCTGGGGGAGGGGGACTAGGGTGTGTCCGAGTGAGGAGGGCAATAGGGAGGCCCCACAGAAGTGCATTGCACAGATCACTGTAAAATAGCTGATGTTTTACTATGGGCTGTCCTAGGAACAGTTGGTGGCTAAGGGCCAAATTCAAGGGAGTAGCTAACTTTACTTCTGTAGGATAAACCAGAGCTGAATCTGCCCCTATGATTTCAGTTTTGCTGGTTATCCCCATATAATATCCTGGCAACAGCTGCACCAGATTGTTGACCAAGACTGTGGAACACCCAAAAAGGTTATCCCCTGAGAATCCATCCTAGGTTTGACTCGGCCTTGTGCATGCTGGGATGGGTTTGGGGGAATTTAGGCAGTAGTATGTGGATACCCTGGCAGTGCAGGGATGGGTCTGATTTATCTCACCACTTCTATGTTGATGTAAATCCATTGATTTTAATGGAGTTAGTCCTGTTTTCCATCAGTGCAAGGAGGAGGAGAATACTTTGTCAGTCAAGCTCACAGTTGGTAGTGAAGTACAGTTGTTAATAAATTAAGTCTCAGTGCTTTAATTTACCAAGCTTGTGGTATGCTATAACTCATGTAATGTATCTTCTTCTTTAATTAGAGTGAGGATAAGCAAACAGACTACAGCATCTTTCTCACTGAGAATCACTTATGTTCATATTTCTTCCATTTGATACAACTGTTTTTGTTGCAGTTTTAAATAGAAATGTTCCAATTTAGGACACTGAAGCATGTCTAGATTTAATAAAATTCCCAGACATGAAAATGGAATTAAGGTTTTAAATAAAGCAATAGCCTTTATTTCAAAATGTTATAATGTGGTTATTAAAGAAACAAACATTTGAAATTTAGGCTATTTAAAAGTAAAGTTCTATAAAATAAAAACCTCTACATGCATATCTCCAACCAGCACAGCACTAAATATAGCTCACAGTTCATACTCCGCTTCACCTACTATAATAGCTTATTAAGGCCAATATCTCTCTCATAGTCTCCCAAAGAGAACAGAGACTCGCATCCCAATTTCCCTCTATGGTCAAAAGACCCCAATATATCATATTTTATGTCAGAATATAGGCCCAGCTTAGATGAGGGTGGACTCTAGTTTTAAACTGAGTTGGAATATTTGCATAGGCCCTAAGCATATGACCAAAAAGAATGAGATCATGAGAAAAAGTTGTTTTGTTAAACTTGTTGTTTCCCTTTAAAATACCAGTGTTATCTTATTTAAGGTTTGGGCTCCTTGTCTTGTCCTTCGGGCATTGTGGATGTTATGGGTAGAGAGAAAGGGAGAAGAGAGGTGATTTGGGGCCTCTGTTCCTCATTTTTATCTTTTTCCTCTTCTTTGAGGACCTGAAGTTAAGCCTGTAAGGAAACAGTATTTGAAAGCCTTAAGGCCATTCATGCTGCTATTGAAGTCAATGGCAAAACTAAAAGCTAAACTGGACCCACAAACTCTTTTTAAGCTGTGTGGATCAGTGGTAGCTTGTATAGCAACAAACACCATAGGACTGGGGCCTCTGGCTGCTGCTGTACCTTACATATTAATAATATTTCATAAAGTTCAGGAGTTGGAGAGGGACAATCAGGGCCATCCTTAGAATTTATGGGGCCCTACGCAGTATTATTAAACTGGTGCCCCTATGCCTGATGGCAGCCCGGGCTCGCAGCCCAGAGTGGGGGTAGGGGGTAGGGACGAGGCAGCAAAGGGTAGTTTGTTTGAAAACACCTGGCCCGCCTCACGGTGGCGGAGAATCACAGTTCCCCGAAGAGACCCCCTACCCTCTCTCTCATGCAGAATGGACATGCAGAAGGTACCTAATTAAAAGCACTAAATTTGGGAATAAAAAATGTCAGTTACAGGTTTTTTGATATGCCCTGAAGTTTGTCAGACATTTATTTGCAAAGACTTTGTAGTAAGGGTGAGTCAGCTGTCTTACTGAATACAACATTAAATATTATGGAATACATGATGCAGCTCTTCTCTGTTTTACATTTTCTTAATCAGTATTTTTAAGCTGATTTTATATTTTAAATGTACTCTTAAGCCTTCATAAAGTAATCATTCCAGATTACTACATATTTAACTCACTGAAACAAAGACATTCTTTTAAATTAATCAGTCTCAGAGGTTTAGTGTGTTCATAACAATGTTCATTGCTTTTAGAAAAAGGGAACACTTAATTTACTTTGTGATCTCCATAACAATAGACATGTTTATGAAATTTCACCAACTTTAAAAAATGTTTCCAAAGATTTTAGGCATAACAAAGGATTTTATATCTTATTAAGGTACTGATTTTGCTGGAGGGTTCTCTTAAAACTAGTTCATGAGATAGAAGTAAAGATAGGGAAACTTTGTCCAGCTATCTGGAAGGAAAGGGGTGTTGTCCCTTTAAGGGCTTTCTTCAAGGGGTGGGGGGAGGGTAAGGGAGAAAGGGATGGACAGGAAGACTGGAAGCAAGTTTTTTTTTACTATAGTAATTTAAATTAAAATGTATATTTTAGATAAGGATGGTCTTTTGAAGGATTTATTTTAAAAACGATATGTCTGAAGATCCAAGCTTTTAAGGCTAAAGATGATTGTGCATCTAAAAATCTGTGCAAGGATTTTTTAGAGATGTGATTTTATAATCTTCACCAACTCACTAATAAAATATTTTTAAAGCAAATTTTAAACTAAGGTCCTGTAGACTAATATGTTCTGAGTAAATATTACAGTAATGCACAACTGTTTTTGTCAGTAAATGCAGAAACCGACAGTATATACCTGGGATTTGGCAAATGCCTTCATTACCACTTGAATGGCTCTTTAACAGTTTCAGTGTTGTGCTAATAGATCTGGCAGGCTGGAGGCTTTTTCACTTTAAGTTACTAGATCCCCTCCGAAGTAAGGGTCACCAGGCTGCAGCAGCCAGCTGTGGGAGCCTGCAGGAAGGGTCAGAACAGGGATAGGAAGGTGGAAGGGTGGACACTAAGACCCAGTGGTGTCCCAAATTTTCAGGTGCCCTACACAGCCTCCTATTCTGCTTATGCCTTAGGACGGACAGCCCTGGGGACATGGAAAAATGTAAGGTATCTGTATCCCCAAACAGGCAATGAAACGGTTAATAGGAGCCCATACCTCCCAACATTTCAAGTGGGTAAAGCTGGACACAGCTCCCTTTACATTTGGCCTCTCCACCCCTCCACAGATGGGCCAAATCCAAGTGGTGCTATGACCGTGGTTCCAATGCTACTTGGTTTTCATAAAGGAAGGATCACAGGCTAATGGAGGGAAGGCCAGGGAAGAAAGCTAGGAGAAAGGTAGTTTCCTCTTTTGGATTAAAGGCTGTGAGATGCTTGTTCTAGAATCAGAAGGTCCTCAGCCAGAGGTAGTGAAGTCTAGGGCCAGAGGCAGGACCTCCTGAGCTAAAAGTAAACTTGAGGCAGTAAATCCCAAGAGGCTGTGATGGCAAATCTTAAAATGTGTTTGAGTCTGAAGTTTGAAGGGCTGCATGGGGAGAGAGAAAAATGGTCTCCTTCTGGGGAGTAGGGAAGTAGAGAGTGGAAAGACCTGTAGGGAACAGGAAGGTCTGGAGAATAAGGAGGAAGTCCAGAGAGGGATGATAGCTGGTATCCACAGAACTGGAGTAAACTCCTGTGGCTGACCCTGACATAAGGGTAAGAACTGGACCTTTGGGGATAAGCCCTGGGAGATGCTGCTTGTTACAAAGGCCCCAGGAAGGGGCTGGGGAAAATGCCTGAAGAAAGGCTAATGATAGGAAAGAGTCCAGGGAGGCAGTGATGAAGTGTCTGACAGCAGACATAGGGTATCTGGATTGGAACACAATGTAGATGGTGGGCATGGGTTCCCCACTAGGAAGGAGAGAAGAGTGTGATGACCAGTGGGCCCCAAGTTAGAGGGCTGGAGAGACAAGGTCTTGAGATTATGTATTCCAACTTCTGTTTGTTGGACTTTCCATCCCTTCCGGAGTAACAGACTTAAATGTGATGTGACCTGACTGGAGGGCTATGTCATGAGAAGAGAGCACTGAAGTGACTGTAGACAGAGGCTGCTAGAAAGGATAGCTGCTATGCCACATACAGCTGCAAAGGGGCATGCCAGTGGTGAGTCCACCTTTCTACAGTACACTATTACTCTATTTACAAAAATCTACTTCAGTAGAGAACAAATAATTAGTTTTTTTTTTTTTAAATAGTGTTCTGCTTCTGGTCTGGGTTCATTCCTTATTGGGAGAGAAACAGGTAAATGGAGGCAGGATACTCTTGCGTAATTATTTTTATTTGTAATCAGCACACACTTCCTGTTGTTGTCCATCCTTTAAGGCAAAACTGCAAAAGCAACAGAAAAAGTTAAAATTACCATCTGAAACTGTTTTCAGTACTCCACCAACAGCAGCAGTGTGAGGAACACGTGAATTGCTATACTAAATCAGACCAGTGGTGCAGCTAATCCAATAGTTTGTTATGGACAACGGCCAACACCAGATGCTTCAGAGGAAGGTGCTAAAAGACCTGTAAGAGGCAGGGTACGTTTCCTCTTAGGCAACCTATAATTATTGGTTGCCTTTAGTCCTGAAGCATGAGGGTTTATATCTCTTCCAAAATTCATGGCTTTTTATTTGGTACTTACTGCTGTATATTATGTTTGTGTAAATGTCTAATCGCTGTTTTAAGTCTGCTAAACTTCTGGGCTCAATTATACTATTTAGTATTCAGTTCCCATCTGGAATCAGGGCATGCGGCAGAGTCAGTCACTGGGCAACCTAAAGAGTGCCACTGGCCCGTAACAGATTGCTTGATTGGCTACTCCACCTGATGAGTAGGAAGAGTCAGCAGAATAGCTCTCTATCCCAGGACCAGCAGTTTGGTGCCTGCTCAAAGCATTTGCCCACAGCTGTGATAGCTCTTGCTTGTACCCAGCCTTTCCCATGCTTCTCTCTAGGTAACCCAGCTCTGAGCCTTGGTTCCGATTTCTCATTTTTTGGCTCTGACCTGGGTTTCTATTCCTGGCTGCCTGACTCCCGTTCCAACCACTAGGCATGAATGCCTAAGTCCTGGTCTCTGACTGTTCCACAAACTAACCTGCATTGTATGAAAATACTTCCTTTTATCAGTTTTCAATTTGCCATCTTCTAGTTTCTGGGATGCATTAACAGGAGCATCATATGAAAGACATGGGAGCTAATTGTTCAATTCTACTCCTCACTGATGAGGCCTCAGATGGAGTACTGTGTCCAGTTTTGGTGAGACACTTCAAGAAAGATGTGGACAAAATGTACGGAATCTAGAGGAGAACAACAAAAATGGTAAGTTTAGAAAACCTGACCTAGGAGGAAAAGTTTTTTTTAAAAAAAAAAGTCATGCTTAGTCGTGAGGAAAAGATTGAGGAGAGGACCTGGTAAGGCTTCAAATATGTTAAGGGCTGTTACAAGAAAGACCGTGAGCATTGTTCTCCATGTCCACTGAAGACAGGACAAGAAATGATCTGCTTAATCTGCAGAAAGGGAGATTTAGGTTAATAGTAAGAAAACTCTAAGAGTAAGTAAGCCCTGGAATAGGTTAAGGGAAGCTGTGGAATCCCCATCCGTGGAGATTTTTAAGAACAGGGTAGACAAACACAGCCGGAGATGGTCTAGGTACACTTGGTCCTGTCCCAGTGTGGATAGCTGGACTGAATGACCTCCCAAGGTCCCTTTCAGCCCTACATTTTTATGATTCACTGAATGTCCCCTTGTTCTTGTAATGAACCATGGTGAACAAAAAATTCCCGGTATACCTTTCTCTACCATTATTTTGTATATTATCATGTCCCTTCTTAGTTGTGTTTGAAAATCTTGAGCCAGATTGTATCACATGCACAGTTCCCAACAGCTGCGCAGTCTGCATATCTTAACTGCACCTTTGATTAATTTTTTTAATTATTCTTTTCAAAAACATACTTAGCTGTCACTCAGGATTACCTTGGGCTTGTACTGTACTAGTTATGCCTGTATCTCTAGTTTAAACAAAACAGAAACATTGTAACCTGTTCCATAAAAAAGGACTTCCTTTTGTGAGACAAGTGGGTCAATACAATGACACTGCATTCAACTGCCTTAAATGCTAATTTACAAAGCTCTGCTTGTAGAGGATACTTTTAAAAAAAATGACCTATTTCAATTCATGAATTATCTTCATCTTTGATTAGAATTTTATTCTACTTACGGTCTCCTTTATGTGTTCCTGCTCTCTCTTTGTAACAGTAATGGCTGAGGTTTGACAGGAAAATGTACTGTCTGGGTTTATGCTGCTCTTAAACATGAAAGCGCTTTTGAGCAAGAAACAGCTAAAGTATGGAAAGTAATTACAAAAGTACAAATAAAAAAATATGTAAAGGCAAATCTGACAAGTGTCTCAGATGGAGTAGGGGAAATCTTTCCTTGGTAATGAAAGGTGTATTTAAAGGAACACAAGTTTTTTATTAAAGTTGATTATAAAATTTACTTCTTGGTATCTTTACTGTTTTTGTTTGTTTGTGGGGTTTTTCTTTCTTTCTTTCAGCAGATCATTCACTAGGAGCCATGAACTTGAGTTAGGTCTAGTCTATGCCTATAATTGACATAGCTATGTTGCTCAGAGGTGTGAAATATTCACACTGAGTGCTGTAGTTAAACTGACCTAGATCTGGCTAGGTTGGGGGAAGTTAGTCAGCTGTAGTGAAGCCATGCCCATAGTTGTACCTTTATTTCTAATCCTTTCACTTCCTGGGTTATGTGCTAGCCCAGTGTAGCAGTGGGTGGATTACAAACACTGCAAAGGAAAGATGGTGTTTTATAGGGTGACTACATGTTCTGTTTTGGCTGTGACAGTCCCTTTATTAAGCCCAGTCCCAGCCATCTTGACTACTTTGGCAAAAGTGGGCATTTATCCCCTTTATTCTTGCCAACTTTTTCAAAAAAGTGGGGTGTGGTGCAGAGAAACAGGTGGGGGAAAAGCAGAGATGCCAGCCTGGGCTGGAGGGTGGGGGAGGAAGGGTTCCACTGTGGGTGGGGGGCAGACAGGGTTCTAGTGACAGCTTCAAGTGGGGGGCCAGCAGGATTTGAGTGACAATTGGGGGGGGGGGGAAGAAAGCATCTTAGGCAAGCAATTGGGGCTAGCTTCATGTGGTGGCCCATTTTTCCTTTGGGAAATATGCACCTAGGGATGGGGGAGTCTTTGGGATTAAGGAAAAATAAAATCCTTTTAAATATCATATGAAATAGTACTTAGTATAATTCAAACACACTCCAGCCCCCAAGAAAATAAGTTAGGGCAGGGGTGGAACAATGTCCATAGTGGGGGTGCTGAGAGCCATTCAGCCAAACTGTAAACCCTGAATATAATGGAAACCACTTCAAGCCAGGGTGGAGTGGCACGCCCCTAGTCCCAGCACCTCTAGAGTAACGGGGTGGAGGAAGGACGCTGTTTGCTCGCTCTCCTGAACAAGCAGTCAGGGGCACAGCTCTGCTAGATATGACCACCAGCCTGAATGCCGTGGTGTAGGGCTGCTGGGCTCGTGCCTGTATCTCTCCGATCCCCCGCGCGCTCCCGTACTGCCCAGGGCTACCAGCGCAAGCAGTAAGGGGGTCACAAGCGGTGGGGATGACGCAGGGGGAGGTGCGTGGAACAACGGGTGGCGCAGGAAGCGGGTCGCTGGCCCTATAAGCGCGCGCCTCGTGCAGCTCAGTTATGTAAGCGCCAGCCCGTGTCCCTGCGGGCTCGCGCCGTTCTCTCCGCAGGGACGTGAGCAGCGCGGTAGGAGCCGGGCCCAGGCGCGCCCGTGACCGCTCCTGCCGAGCATCCTTCTGACGTACACAGGATTCTCTGCAAAACAGCCCGTTTACCGCCCGCGCTCCCCAGCGTGCACGCGCGCAGCGCGCCCTCCCTCCCCTCACGAGAATGTCCCGCCCTCCCCAGCTCCAGCAGGGGAGCATGCGCACAAACAGACTTTTCTGCTGCCAACTGAAGGCACGCGCACGGGCGCGCCAGGAGCCGCCTCGCAGCCCCGTGCTCATCCGGGTTTCTCCGCCCTCGATACGAAGAGGGTGGGGCTCGCAGTCATGGAGGTGCCACCCCGTAACCCCCCTCACTTCGGTTACCGAGCTGGCAGACGGGTGGATTTGTTCACGGGAACGGGATCGGTTGTTTGCCTTTAGCTCAACAGTTCCTGCCGGTTCCGTCATCGAGCCCCTCGGCCCGCGCACCCCCTTTCCCATCCTCTCAGGGTAGTAAACACACTTTGGGAACGTGAGGGCGGCTAGTCAGGTGGGGTGGTAGCAGCCAATAGGAAGGCGGGGCGGGGCTTAACGATTCCGTCAGCTCCGGAGTCCGGGGCAGTCACAGGGCGAGCGGCGAGGAAGCCACAGCCGTTTGGAGCGAGACATCTCGCGCGCCGCTAACCGTCACCTGTGGCTGCGCGCGGCCTCTCGGCGTGGGCGCGAGACCCCTGGCGCGAAGGTTTCGGGGTGATGTGTCCCCCTCAGACAGCCGGTCCTGCTGTCGCCTCCGCGGGGTCCTAGCGCCAACGGACGATCGCCAAGCAGAGGGAGCGACCCGGCAGCAGCAGCTTCACCTCTCAGTGTCACACCCGCTGCCGCGGCGCGGCCGGGGTTCGCACCGCTTTGGGGCTGCACGGGAGAGACGAAGCCGAGTCCGGCATGAGCCGCGGCGGCTCTTCCTGAGCCCGGCGCTCCGCCAGGGATCGCGCCTCCGGCCATGGGGGTGAACGCCGTGCACTGGTTCCGCAAGGGGCTGCGGCTCCACGACAACCCGGCGCTGCGGGAGTGCATCCAGGGCGCCGACAGCGTGCGCTGCGTCTACATCCTCGACCCCTGGTTCGCGGGCTCCTCCAACGTGGGCATCAACAGGTGGCGGTGAGTGAGCGGGCCGGGGCCGGGCGGCCGCGCGTAAACCTCGGGTTACATATGCGGTCACGCTGCTCTCCTCCATCGCTCTAATTGGCCCTGCTGCAACCTCAGCGCCGCGGTCCCTGCCTCCCCGCGGCTCAGCAGCCGCGATCCGTCCCCAGCCTGCGCGGCGGGCCTGCTGTGCCAGCCCCAGCAACCCCGCCCCCCGCCTCCTGAGTGCTCCCAGCTGTGCTGTCACCCGGCTGCTGGGCGGCCCGCGGCCAAGGCACGGGGCTGAACGTCCCGGAGCGGAAACGTTCAGCGCCCAGAGTGCCAGGAGCTTTCCCCCTTCAAAAGAAAAGCGCCAAATAAGGGAGTCCCCGCCACCCTGGCAGCACTCATGCTAGTCCCTGGTTTTTAATCCATTGTGTTGTGTAATCATGATTCAAGGAGATCTAGATGATTTAGGTAAAATACTAGTGATTGCAGCCACTGTGACTTCCAGTAGAGGGGTATTGCTGGTAGCAGTGGCTGGAAACCGTAGGGAAAGAAACTAGTGTATGCGAGTCCAAAGAGCTTACCTTCTAAATCATAGAAATGTGGGGCTGGAAGGGACCTTGAGAGGTCATCTAATCCAGCCACCTGTTCTGTGGCAGGACCAAGAAAACCTAAACCATCCCTGGCAGCAGGTGTTTGTCCAACCTGTTCTTAAAAACCTCCAGTGATGGGGATTTCACAACCTCCTTTGGAAGCCTATTCCAGAGCATAACTATCCTTATAGTTAGAAAGTTTTTTGTAATATGTAACCTAAATCTCCCTTGCTGAAGATAAAGCTGATTATTGCTTGTCCTACGTTCAGTGGACATAGAGATCAGTTGATCACCATCCTTTTTATAACAGCTCTTAACCTATTTGAGGACCGTCAGGTCCCCATCAGTCTTTTTTTCTGAAGACTAAACATGAACAATCTTTTATAGCTATGAGAAAAGAAAAGTTTAGAAAAACTAACATCAACTTTTGTTTTGGACTCTTTCCAATTTGTTCATAAATTTGACTCCCAGACCTGGATGCAGTGCTTCAGCTAAGGCCTCACTGGTGCTCAGTAGAGTGGGTCAGTTATCTCCCATAAATACCTGAGCTGAGATTATTTTGAGACAAAAAATGCATTGACACCAGGTATTGAATTCATGAAAGGACTTTTTAATATTTTTGACACACTGCTTAACAGATTTATATGTAAATTCTCAGAAAATCCATTCAGTCCTGAAAAGTATATGTGATGTCATTTTCAGGAAGATGCAAATTTAACCAACTTCATACCAAACAATGGCTACATCTTCACACTTGTGTGGTAGCTCTCATCTGAGCTAGCATGCTAAAAAGAGTAGTGTAGCACATTCAGATGAGAGTTAGTGTGAATATGGGTATTTGAGCTGGGAATCACACCTAACTTGTAGCCAGAGGTTGAATCCTGCTTTGAGTTTTGCACTTAACTTTAACTATGAAGCTGTGACAGATACCTGTATAATTAAAGAGATGACATAGCAACAAAAGAAGAAATAAGGGAGAGGGTAGTGGGGCTAGGTTATACATACAAAATGATGAGCTTACTTGAAACTTCAGTATTTGTCTGAAAGGTTTTTCTTTTCTAATAAACTGATAATATCTTGGAATTCATGTAACATCAGCAAAGCGCCTGTAATCTTTGGATGGATGAATGCTAATTTAGCCTCCGCAGAACTGTAGCGTTGAGAAGCGTTAACTTCACTTTACAAATGATGAAACTGAGGTACAGAAAGATGAAGTTACTTACCCAAAGTTATACAAGGAATGTATGGCAGAGTTAAGAGGAGAACTTGGACTTATTAGTCTACTAGTTTAGAGTCTTCTCTACAAGACCTTCCTTTTATTTTATATAATCTTCTCTATCCAAGGACATCAGAGTACTTCATGGACAAGCTAACTTCTTTAAATGTTTGGAAGTTGCCAACGTCTGCTCATGGTAGTCCTATTTATAGTCTTGAGAAAGTAGAAGTACTAGTCTACTCTTCCTATGATATTTTATTTTTATTGACAAACATGCATTAACCCTTAACTTAGAATTATGCAGTATAATATAGTTGTTGCTGGACATTCGTTCCGAATGGGATGATCAACAATTGTCTTTACAAGTTGTTTTCAGCAGATACTTTCTACTGAAAAACATCTTGTAGCTTTATAAACAATTCAGAGATTTCTGCTTTTATGGTAGAACTACATACATGCCACTACAAGCTGTGAAATTATATTTCCTAATCATTCTATCTGCTGGAGACTGGAGCCAGCCTAAAGGGATAAGGCAAGTCTGATGTTTTAAAAATACTTTGCAGGTTCCTAAATTTGTTTGTAAGTGGAGTAGGAATTAAGAACATTAAATATCCTGAAATATGTAATATTATGGAGAAACAAATCAAGACATGCTTCTACTCCTGTAGTCTCTAGTCTGTAAAAGGTCAGCATGCAGCATGGAAGCTTGTGATCTGTGAGCAGGTGTGAATTTCATGGGACCTACTAAAGAAGAAGAGCCTCATTAATATTAATACTAACATCCTTTGGGTTTCTGGCAACCATTCAGTATACAATTATATGTGTATAATATATATTACTCACATTTAGCATGTGTTAGCTTGCTTAGTCTAAAAATATTCTTAGTGCTGTACAGAAGACCAAGTCAATCCCCGCTCCGAAGAACTTATAGTCTAAAAGAAAAACATAGAACATTGGAGAATTTTTTTTTTTTTAAAGGAAGAATGCCTGCTCTGTACTAATCCTTCACCTCTCCAACAAGATCAGAGATCTCCCAGAACTAGTTCCAGATACTGCAGCACCCTCTCCTAAGAGACCATTTGAATTGCTTCAGTTTTCAGTGCCTATATGGCTCTTGCTATAAACACAGTTTGTGTACCAGAGACTCTGCCTTCTGCTTCATAGTTCTTTATTATGTGTTTGATTAAAGCTTTTTCAAGTAAAATTTACAACCACAATTAAGATACCAACAAAACCAGTCTCAAAAACTATTTACCAGAATGATTTCAATAAGTTTATAAAAAAACAAAAAACAAATAAGTTTGTTTTGAACTAAATGGAAATAACTTAAATTTTTTTGGTAATTTTGTTTTCATTTTTTTAGCAGCTGTAGTGTGTGCACACAAGACCTGTAAAATGGCCCTTTCAGTTTGGAGCTATCATTCAGCAGCTGAAATTGACAGTCAAGCGCTTATCTTCTCAGATATTGGTTATTTGCTCATGTTTTTTTTTACAGAAAAGGGCATTGCACTGGCAAAACAGCAACAAAACAACTCTTTGATTAGGAGCAGACGCTCACTCAGCAATTGAAAATCTTAAAAAAATTTCTTGTTTCCTTTTTCTGCTGCTAATTTACAGTGCCATTTTTTAATCAACATGAGTTTAGCATTGAGTTGAGGGAGAGTTTTAAACTGAGGAAATTTATGTAGACAAAAATCCTTGTCTTGCAAAGGGCTGGATCAGTGACCCAGATTCTCTTCCAGACCTGTCACCTTTTGTTCAAAATCAGTGCACCCAGAGTGACTACCATTGTCAGGTTTTCATCTGTCTTTGAAGTTAAAGCATGGTTAACAGAATGGGCATTAGAAAAAGGTGCTGTAATAAAACTAGAAAAGAAATGAGGAGACTAGGTTTTGTTTCTTTTTGGAAATAACATTACATTGTGATCGCTGTCTTGGAATCATGATTGATGTATCCATTCACGTTAGAAGTTATGCAAAATAAAGAGACATTTGCAGTGTTTCTGGTTTTCAGGATTTTTTTAATCTGGCAAATTTAGAGCATACTTCAATATATTGATGTTGTATGGGAAATTCTCCTCTTAACCATGCAGGTAACTCTTGTGTGAATTAGTATTTTTGTATAGTTGCCATATTGAGCAAGTATAATTACTAACCAGTGACCTGGCCTCACTGACCTCTTTTTTTTTCTTGGCTTCTTTCCTACGCCCTCTGATGCCATGCTTTTGATTATTATTCTGCCTCTCAAGTTGTTGAATTGGCACCTAAGTATATCTCCCTGTTGATCATTCCAGAGGTACTGGTTCTAGATAATGAATTTTTCATTTCCATTCTCAAATGTAAGATTCTGTCCTAACAGAAGATTGATTAAATAAATGTAAAAAGTGATAGGACATGGGGCAGGAAGATGCAAAATGGAAGTTTTTGTCCTTAACTTCTTGATATCAGAGTTATGATGTGTCTCATTTCTGGCATTGACATATCTCAGGGGTGGCCAAACTTACTGATCCTCCGAGCCACATATGACGATCTTCAAAAGTTTGAGAGCTGGGGCACAGCTGCCAGGACTCTGGGCTTCAGCCCTGCTCCTGCTGAAGACCCAAGCCCCCCGGTAGGTGCACTGCATGGGGCTGAAGCCCCGAGACCCCCTACCCCGCTGGGCAGAAGCCCCTACCCTACCATCCTGCTGCAAGGCAGAGGTCCCGATCTTCCCCTCTCCCCCAGTCTGGTAGGTGGAGAATGTGGAGGTGTGGGTGCTCTGCGAGCTGCACATTAACTGTAAAAGAGCTCATGAGCCAATGTTTGGCCACCCGTTACATATATTAAGAAATCTAACTGGCTGTTCTGTTACTTTGACTTTACATGGTTTAAATTCTGCCCTCAAAAAAAAGATGTAGATCTCATTTCACAGTGGAACCATAGTTTAAGAAGAAACTGAATGACTTGTGAGCTTTTCTCCTCAAAATACACAAGTTAAAGGTATAACTTTTTTTTTCAGGATAGGTTATAAAGGGTTTGAGCATGACTTTGTCTCAGATTGACTGTTTTTGAATATGTTCGCCTGTTACGAGCAAAGAGTACAAATCACGCTTATATCACGTTTGTTTTCAGTATGAAAGAAAATGCCAGAACAAGAGCTGTTCTGGCATTTGGTTAATAGAAATATCTCCACATTTTTTTTCTGTGGAACCCCTGCAGAAAGCTGGAGAGGGATCCTCCAAAAGACAAGCTGACAGAGTGATTAGAAAAGTAGGAAGAGAACTAGGATAGGATAGTCATGAAAGCCAAGGGAGGACAAGAGTTTCAAGAAGAGGAGCATGGTCAGCTGTGTCACAGGTGACCAGTAGGTGAGGAAAATGATGAAGGAGTACTGGTTCTGAGATTTGATTAAGATGTCATGAGAGATGTTGGTGAGAGTGATTTCAGTTGAGTGTAAAGGCGGAAGCTGGATGGTAGGGGGTCTAGGATGGAGCTGGAGGAGAGGAACTCCAGACAGCAATTGTAAATAGCACAGTGTCCTTAGATAGGGAAAAGAGAGAAAGTTGGAGAGGCAAGTAAATAGAAAGGGAGAGCTCTCTCAGGATGTGAGAAGTTAACACTCTTTATTAAAAAAAAAAAAAAAAAAAAAAAAACTAAAACGCAGCAGCTGTCCTGGGTTCGGTTTTTACTTTGAGAAGTGGTGTTCTTCTGGTCTAGGCATCTAACAGCCTGTTCCCTGCTCTGCCCCTGCTCTTCTGGGTGACCATCGGCAAGTCATTTTTCTGTGTCTGTTTCCCCAGTTGTAAAGTGGGGATAATGATGCTTGCTTTTTAAAGCACCTGAGATCTGTGGATGAAAATAATGTACTTCTGTTAAAAGCACAATATGAGAGTTGTCATTGATTTTTATGCTACATTTTAATAATAATCTGATCTTTTTTATTCATTATATAACATAAATAGATACTCCTGAAATTAGTCTTGGTTTGAAATGCAGATCCCCATATCCACATTCATCATCATCATCATCATCCAAACACCATTTGAAGGAGATACATTAAGGAAATTCTCAGAAAAGCAATTGAGTAATTGATTTTTCTAAGTTTTCAGTTATTACAGGACAGAGAAATAATTCTAGTCCGGGTTTACACTGTTTAGAGACCAATCCTGTGGGTAATGGGTAAACTGCCTTTTCATTCCTCAGATTAAGATGGTCTGTGGTTTTAGGGGAGAGCTCATCAGTGATTTCAAGATCTGTTCTTCATTTCATTCCCTCCAACTCTAACAGAGGTATATCCAGCATATCATGAGTGAAAACTTGACTGTGGACCTCTGACTGGACTAAGTATCATAGAGGAGAAATGAGTTCTGAAAGGAATTATTAATGGTTATGCCATAGAATTATCTGCATTTGAGCTCTTCTCTCTTCCCGTATTCCCCACCAAGAATCCGACATAACTTCCTTCTCTTGCCCAGTATTTTTTTTAATTAAATAATGGCAATCTGACTTAGTCTGATCTTGATGTCTGTGTTGGTGCCAAGAAAATGGAAGACTCTTTCCAAGATGAAAAATCTAAAACTGAATGGAATGGTCAAATCAAGACCCTTGGAAAATAACACCCAAGAAATCCCAGCTGGGGACTACTTATTACTCAGTGGACATGAAAGCAGCTTCCTTCATGCAATCCAGATATATAAAATGTTTTCCTTTAGTCAAGTACGCAGTTTATATGTGGCATTATCAGTGAATCTTTGTTTTTTAACCAGTTCTCCACACACAGTTGATTTACTGATTGCCGCCTTCTCTTTCCTTTCATGTAATAGGGAATATGGAGAGTCAGGTCATGGAAGTATCTTAATTCCATGAAGTGACCAGTGACACTTGAAGAGTAGTACCATATAGATATTACAGGAAAAACCGTTTTTATCATCAGGTTAAACAAAATTTCCTGACTCAAGACAATTTTATCATTGGAGAGAAGAGAAAAACCTTCAAATTAGGAAACTGATTTTTTCGCTTAGTTATTCCTTCAAATTTTCTGGCAAGTCACCAGTTAGTTGCCCAAGCGATGATATTGTGTGCAAAAAAGGGGGTAATTAGCAAAATTCAGGGAAACTTTTTTTTTATCTCCATATCAGTATGCTATATCTTCCCTCAAACCTCAAAACCAAAAAGTTTTAAGATGGGTCTCTTCAAATGCAGGTCTTGCTTGCTTTCTCTAGACATGAAGATCTTCAGCTGAGTAGAGTTTTCCCGGTTTCTCTGACCAAAATTTTCCTTTCCAATAAAGCAGTTGGCTACCACTGTCCAGCTCAGAGGTACTTATATTTCAGCAGTGCTGCATGTATGTAGGAATTCGTTGGAATGAAAATTGTAGTGAGGTTAGTGTAGATTTCCCCCCCCCCTTTTTGTATTGGGGACAGGCGAGAGGTTGACGTGTCTTTAGAAAATCCTATGGTCCCACTTGTAAATCTTCCTTCCCATCTTCAGGAGGCTGATCATTTCTTCTTCCACAGTCTGTCTTGAGGAGTGTGACTGCACAATAGGCCTATCCCCTTCTAGAACTCAGATTCTCTGCCACTGAACAGATTCAACACTCCTCTTACTTTTGAGTTTCCCTCCAGTATTCTCTGCTCTCCCTTTTTTCACCTTTTCAGGATTCCACATATTGCACTTGACTAGCCATGGCAAACTAAAATTACAGTGGTCTTAGTTTTTTGTGTTGCTATGTTTAGGGAAGTGCTGTTCGCAGGAGTAGTAGAGGTTCATAATGCTTACAGGATTTACCCAAGACTTGGGTGCTAGAACATCATCCAAAATTTTACATCCACGTTACTATTTGTCATGGATTCAAATAGTCTTCCTATTAACTTACAGATTTTGTCAAGACTTAAGATACAAATAAGTTATTTCTTTCCCCATAGAAACCGTTCAAACCTCTCTATTAATGTTGTTTTCATTAGGGCATATGTGTAGCTTCTGTTCTTCAGGGCTTATTAATTTCATTTTTCAGAGTTTTTTTAAGCAATTTTTGAGTTTTATGAGGCTGTCCAAAAATCAGGTTTTGGGGGGGGCTTTCTCTTTGTACTGTAATGTATACAGGGTGCCTTTGATTTAAACATGATTTAAATCACTAGTCAGGAAGCCTCGATTTAATCATGGATTTCTACATAAGTGCATGGGTTATTATAACCTTAATACATATTCTTCACAACTCAGAGATAGATGTAGGTTTCATTTTTAGAAGGTACACACTATACATTTTTAAAGTGATTTATTTTGAAAACTTTTCAGATTAGTTTTACAGCTATATCAGAAAATGAATGATTGTTTGTTTATTTCATTTACCAAAGGTAATTGAAGCAGATATGAAGTCATTGGGAGGTGAACTATCTCTAATTCAACAGGTTAATCATTAATATTTGGAGGATTTTCTTTCCATGCTGTATTAGGAGGAGAACATCACCAGACAGACATTTTAAATTATTTTATTTAACTAAAGCAACAACGTTATGTATTCTGGATTTTTTTTCTTCAACAGTAAACATATAATATTTTAACAAAACAAGTATGTGAATTTTTGAATTTAGTTAAACATTCAAGTTTTTTAAAATCAAGTTTGTTTTTGTTAAAATTGTTTTTAACTAAAATAGTTAAATGAAGTATTAAAAAAAAAATATTTAATCAACTGTCAGGTCAGCATGAGAAATTTAAAATATTGGCTTCTGCAGCTAATTGTCATCTTCACCTTCATTTTCCTGTTCATAATCTGGAAAGGGGGCGGGGGAAAAAAGCTTTCTTGCTTTTTCAGGTCCCAAACGATTTCTCAATTTGGAATGAATTAGTCCAAACGAAGACTATGCTGCTCAAACAGTTTCACTTTTGTTTCTACTGCCCGACCCTCTCTTCTCACATTTATCTCCAGACTTCTTCTTCTTGTCCAGATCTATTCCGCCCCAACAATCTTCTATTCATTATACTTCTTGAAACTTTGCCCTTTTAGATAGAGGTAAGGGATTGACTCTGTGTACACAAATTTGCAGAGGGACGATAGGGTTGAGGTCTGTTATTTCGCACCTCTATTTATTTAAAAACATTTTTGCTGTTAACAAGCATGTTATCTCTGGAGACACAAATCCACAGTTTGAGAACTGCAAAACTAAGCATCTCTGATGGTCTCTTCTAGACTGAGCACTGAGTCCCATTGGGTAGATAGAAAGATTAACCTAAATAATCTATACAGGAGCCCCATAAGATTGGGTCCCTAATCCATGAGCTATTTAAAGTCGTTTACAAAACTTTTCTTAAACATTACATGAATATATTGTCTCATACTATAGAATTAGAATTTATAATCCCTATTCCATGATGAGATATCTTTGAGCTATAATGTATCTTAATTAAAACTATCTTTAGATGGGTTTTTCCTCAAAAAGCATTTTATCAAAAAAACTGTTAATTTTTTTTAAAAATCATTGATTTTTATTCACCCTGAATGTATATAATATACATTACTCATTACAGTATATACTACTGTAATCTTTTTGTAATGTTCTCTAGTACAGTTTAATGTAGTATAGCTTCAGAGAGCTCTATGTTAAAGCATACTAGGGAACCTTTAGTATATGCTAGCAGGGTCTACATGCACCAATTACTCCTGAGGGAATTCTGCACCACTGCACAAGTTCAGCTTTCATGTCCCCTGCAGATTTCTTTGCTTCCCTGCAGAAAAATGACTTTTGACAGTGAAGCAAAGGGAAGCTGCAAAAGTGATCATGCATCCTCCCCAGCAGTGTGGGCATGCCATTTTGGGCATCCAGAGCAGCTGGCAGACCGTGGGTGGGGGGAACTGGGGATGCCCTGACCAGTGGCTCTTATCCTGCGCTGGACTCAGCTGGTGGGCTGGGCTGGATGGGACTTCCTCCCTGCATGGAACGGCCAGGTATGGGTCAGACCCACCCCCAGAAAGCTCTCTTGACTGCAGGAAGCTCCGTGCACACACATCCCCACTTCCTGCCCCCCTTGCTCTTCAGCCACAGAGGAAGGGATCATTGTACAGGGAGCTACTCCCCCATCCGCCCAACTCCCCGTATCCGGACCCTTTCCCCCCCTCCCGCACCTGAACCTCCTCTCTGCCAAGTCTCACCCCCTGGAATCTGGAGCCCCCATGCACAGCCCCTCCTGGACCCCCACCCCCAAAGAGCCCCCCCTGCACCTGGACTACCCTGACGAGCCCTGTGCACCCCCAGCATCCAGAGCCCCCCTCCCACTGAGCGACAATCATCTTTACCTTGACCCCCCAGGAGAGTCCCATTGCCCCTGCACCCAGAACCCCAATGAGCAAATTTTGCAGAATTTTAATTTTTTAAATTTTTTGGCACAGAATTGCCTCAGGAGTAACCAATTAATGTACAGCGTAGTGCACTTTAGAAATGACATCCCCTTAGTCCATATTACTGCTCTGTGTAGACAAGCCCTTGGATACAAGTAGCCATTTCTGGTGTTTATTGGATAAATACCTATTTCTTTTTTGTGTTGGGGGTGCTCTATTGGTGTTTATTGGTTAAAACCAAAAAGCAGAAACCCCAGGCATACTGTGTAATAATGGATTTGCATCTGTAGCACCTTTCTTGCTCTTGGAATGTGATTTTTTTTTTTTTCCCACTTATAAAATTTTATTGCACAATGCCTTTTTAAGTATGTGGGCTTAATGTAAATGGTTGGGGAAATTGGATAGTCGAGTAGCCATGTATTCTACAGGTAAACATTGCTGACTTTTCAGTTTTATCTAAGAGGTAGCTGTCTCCAAAATTTTAGGAGAATTCAGATTTGTTTTCATAAACTTCTGAGTAAAGGTGTACTGGTAAACTTCTTTCTTTCTTTTTTTTGGAAATGTTAACACCAAGCTTGTGACAAACAATAGACAAGAAGTTACCAAGTCACTGTCAATGCTATTTCCTAGATTTATGTTATATGTTCTCTCCACCACCATCTTATCTTTATACAGGGTTAAATGCAAAGTATCAATTTTAACTTTGTCATTGCTGAGTTTTGTCATAACCTTAATATTATTCAAGTCTGTAATCGAGGAATATCTCTCTCAGCTCCTCTCTGTGATGTAGTGAAGCAGCCTGTTTACAATGAAGATCGCTGTCAGAGATCAACACTGCTTTTGGACATGTTCATTCTGGCAGGTTCTCATGCTATTTTCTGTTAGCATTTTTGAGTTTTAATAATTGACTTTCTTAAATGCTTTTTGAAGTCTGAATGTGTACTGAATAGCTTTGTTTCTATACTGAATATGTTTCTAGTCAGTGTAGAGGAACTAATTGATCTGGGTTCTGAACATTCTGGAAGTCTATTTTTGTTTCCAGGAAAGATGGGCTTTACAAGTTGCAGATTAGCCTTCTCTCTTTAGAATGTTTCAGATGTGAACATGAAATTCTAGTTATATGAGGCTATCCTAGGAGGAGCTGAAAAGTAGGTCATTGTTGCAGGGAGTTGTCCAAACAGCCTACTGGTTGCTAGAGCAACGACCTACTTTAAGAGGCTAATTCAGTTGATTCATGTTGAAATGATCTTTTAGAAATCATATAAGGAAATAGGCAGGTTTGTACCAGCATATGGATGTGAATTGCACAGGTTTGTAGCTAACCGTTTTCCTCTGTATTAAAAATGTGTCTTCTCTCTTTCCCCACCTCCTCCCTTCCCATGCTCTTTGGGGGTATGCGGTTTAAATAAAGGCCTCATTTTTAGTCTTCAGAGGTTTTATTTCCTCTCTTCGATCAGTGAAGAACTTCTCTTCCTCCCTGGAGGCCGTACATAACAGTTGTGCTCCCTGGGCAGTGAGGTGTAGATTTAGATTTCAATCCAGAGACCATAAATGCCCCTTCCTTCCTTTCTTTGGGTATAGAAATGGCTACAGGGTTACAGTAAAACCTCAGAGTTACAAACACCTCAGGAATGGAGATCGTTCGTAACTCTAAAATGTTTGCAACCGAATGAAATGTTATGGTGGATCTTTCAGAAGTTCAATTTACAACTGAACATTATCTTTATACAGCTTTGAAACTTTACTATGCAGAAGAAAAACAGTGCTTTTAACCATCTTAATTTAAATGAAACAAGCACAGAAATGGTTTCCTTACCTTGTCAAATCTTTTTTTAAACTTTCCTTTTTTAGTAGTTCACATTTAAGAGAGTACTGTACAGTATTTGCTTTCCTCCCCCCACTTAATTGCGTACTTCTGGTTCCAAATGAGGTGTGTGGTTGACCAGTCAGTTATTAACTCTGTTGTTTTGGTACTCTTGAGGTTCTACCAGTGGCGCCGGAGCCCGGGGGGCCATAGCCCTCCCACTTTTTGCTAGGGCAGACCCCGCCCTCTTCTTTCCTCCTTAGGCCCCACGCCCCGGCTAGGCCAGCGGGGAGCTCGGGCAGTTGTGGGAGCCACATGGACCCTCCACCTGACTGCAGTGCAGGGGGGCTGAGAGCAGCCCCTGGTCTGGGTCCCCGCCCATCCCAGCTCCCCAGGGGGGACTGCATGGTCACCTGTGCTGCTGAGTTCGCCACGCTGACCAAACAGGAAACGAAATTCAAAAGGTCCCAGGGCTTTTCCTGTGTACCTGGCTAGTGCATCAGAGTTCAAAGTGCTGTCCAGAGCGGTCACAATGGAGCACTCTGGGATAGCTCCCGGAGGCCAATACCATCGATTTGCGTCCGCACTACCCCAAATTCGACCCAGCAAAGATTTCCAGCAAATCTATTCGATTTTAGCACTACTCCCCTCACCGGGGAGGAGTACAGAAGTCCATTTTAAGAGCCCTTTAGGTCGACAGAACGGGGTTGGTTGTGTGGACGCATTCTTTTTTAAATTGACCTAACATGGCTAAATTCGACCTAACCCTGTAGTGTAGACCAGGCCTTTGTGTGAATGCTCTTATTCTGGAATAAGAATGCCTTGTTCTGGTTTAGCTGTAGCCACTTTGAAAGTGGATTAATATAAACTAGAACAAGGTATTCTTCTAGAATTAGAGCATCCACATAGAGTTGTTTAGAAATTGCTGTTTCTGAATAACTGCAGGTGTAGACAGGTCCTCAGAGTGAGATACCTGCAGCACATTCCAACAGGCAATGGTGTCATGTTCATGAGAGTACAGATCATACAAAACAATAAAGTACCCTAAACGCAATGTCCCTCACATTAGCTCACCCTTTCCTTGGGAGTCCTTGGGTATCATCTGTGTTCAAGCAAACAGGGTTTTCCATTCTCTTGCCTACCCTGCCCCTGCAGCAGCCTCCTTCCTCTTAATCTGGTGCAAAATGGCTCCTCAGTTCGCCCTATGAGTCCCTTTATAGACTCCTTTTGGGTCTACCTGCTCCTTTTGTTCCCCTCCCAGTAATTTTCCATTACTTCCAATTCCCTCCGTTACTTTCTCCTCTTGGCTGAAGGGGTATCTTCTCCCAGCTACTGCAAACCCATCATCCCAAGGTGTTTTACTTTGAATATGTGATCATTGAGTGCTGATCATTCACCCTTGTCTCTGGTCTGGCAGAGACTTGACAGAACCCTGCTAACTCATGAGGCGTTTGCATATATGTAGGCTTTCCATGACACAGAAATTTCATGATATGATTTCATAAAATTATCCACAATTCAGAAATGGTACAGACAGCACCCCCATTTTGTTACATTTTAACATTATAAAGTGTCATTTCCTGATGCATATTTCAGAGTTAAGGTTTCATCTGCCACTCAGGTTTGTCCCTCTTTGTGTGTATGAACACATACATACTATTCTGCAATACTCTTGCTCCTTCCATGAACAGTTTGGATTGTGCACAATAAATGAGGTTACTGAGCTATATTTTTATCTTTGCTGTTAAATTAGTGAAGCAGACCCTTGACTTAGTTACAGCACACCTTCCAGCTTGTGCACTAAATGAGAGAAATGGGGTACATGAAAATGACTGAAGATGGAATGGAAACTCTTGAACCTAACTATAATGGTCACAACTGCTGTAATTCTTTACTGTGGCTAATTTTGTTTAATGGTCATTTGTGTCAGAAGCAGCAGCTGGCTCTGTGTTTGGGCAGGTTAAGAACACATGATATGTTGCTCCCAAATTGGGAAGCAGAGCGAATCATGTCACACATACGGACCTAGACCCAACGTAACTCTGCAGCTTTCCAAAGTAGGAGTCCTGTATCATAGTGGATTAAGTGAAAAGTTTAGGGTTCACACTTGTGACAGAGACTCCTTAGCAAAAGGTCTCCTGTCTTTTTTGCAAACAACTCTCACCTTAAACCTGGCAAACTCATTACACCAAACACACCTTATATGTTACTCTTTATGGAGATATATATCCATAATGTCCTGTATCTACAGAAAACTCATAACTTGTCAAGATTCATAATATTGTGAGATGTACACATGGGTAATATTTGAGGAATAATGTATTTACATTGATATTATGCTTTATGGACTTGGAGTAAAAATTAGTCACCAGAGGATAATGTTTCGTGGTGGTGGCCCATTCATTCCTGAGGGAGTTGTCACCCCGCCCTATTTATCCAGTGATGCAATGCAAGGCTTAATTTTTTAGCCTTGTACTATCGTAAGACATTCAGTGGAAAGCCATCAGAAGGAACTACAAACAATCAAAACTTCCTGAAGGTGGTAAAGGAACATTACAACAAGATAGGGTTTCTTCCTATCTATGAATAGAAACAAAAGACTGTTTCAGTATAACATAGAGTAGGGGCAAGTCCTCTGGATCAGCTCACTGAGGAAATCCTGTGTGGAATGAGGGTGTCTAGTTAAATCTTTACCCCTTCTTAAATAAACCCACTTTTGTTGTATTATAAATGCTCACAAGTGCAGTGTGGTTTACAGGCGCACTGGTTTAAGGTAAGCTGGGGCATACTGGTTCTTGGGGACAGAGCATCTGGGGTTTCTGTGAGTAACGAGTGCCAGGGGCTAGATATCACAGAGGAATGATTTCAAAGGGAGTCAGCGACTTGGATGCACAAATTTGTTAACCTGCAAGGCAAAGAAAGGGCTGGCATAGCCCAGAGGAGAGTGCTTGAGGCCAGGTCAACACTCAAGAGTTAAGCTGACCAAGCTATGTCGCTTGGGGTGTGCAAAATCCACACCCCTGAGTGACATAATTAAGCTGACCTAGCCCCTGGTGTAGACAGCACTAGGGAGGTGGTTTAACTAAGTGGATAGTAGAACTCCTCCCATCTTTGTAATGAGTATCTACAGTGAAGCGCTGTAGCGCTACAGCTGTGCCACTGTAATGTTGCAAGGGTAGAGAAGTCTTGAGTGGCTGAAAGGCTGGTGATGATAAGGAGCTGACATCCAGTCAGGCACAGGCAAGACTCCCTAATTTTGGAGGCAGGGAGTGATAAGGTAACTCTCAGTCCTGGGTACCCCAAGAACTGAAACAACATTCAGACAAGTACAAGCACTTGGATTGCAGCCCTCTCCCTATATTTTAGCTGAACAAGAAATGCAAGCTTTCCCTAAACTAAAGATTATGTATGAAAGATTGAAAAGTGAGAAGAATTTTCAATAGCGTGTAGCAAATCAGTGTGCTCTCTGTGTGAATGAGGGTGAATATGGGAGAGGCTGAGGGTAGGAGTAAAAACACTTCGGTCATATCTACACTACAACATTATGCTGACCGAAGTTATGTCTGTATACAGCTGTGATAGTTATTGCATCACTTGTGCGTGTGCACACTTGGCTCCTCGTGTTGGCGGTGTGCGTCCTCACCAGGAATGCTTGTATCAATGCAGAGTGCAGTGCACTGTGGGTACGTATCCCACTGTGCAGCTCACTAACATCCAATGCCCAGGGTGTTTTTGCAATGCCTGAAACAAGTCGCGCAGGGGTGACTGGGAACATGGGGTCAGCTTCCTATAATGTAGTGTTCTCTAGCCCATAATTTCAGCTGCATCCATAATATTTCACTCCTTTTCAAAATCTGCACAAACCCGTGCATCTCTCCTTGCTGTCCGCCATCTCTGACAGCATCATAGAGCCTGCACTGCTCTGCACTATTGTCATGAGTGTTGCAAGCACAGGGCAGATGATCCTGCAGTATTTGCTGAGCCACAGAAAACATAAGTCCTCAGAGGCTAGATTGTTGCGAGACATAGAAAGAAAGAGTTCAAGGTTGTTGTTGGTGTTCAGGGAGCAGCTGCAGATGGTGGAGTGCTAGTTCTGGTCCCAAGAAATTGGTGGGATTGCATTGTCATGTAGGTTTGGGATGATGAGCAGTGGCTGCAGAACTTTTGGATGCACAAGGCTATGTTTCTGGATCTGTGTAACAAACTCGCCTCAGCCTTCCAGTTGAGAAGCAAGTGGTGATTGCACTAAGGAAACTTGCAACAGCAGATTGCTGCTGGTCAATAGAGAATCAATTTGGAGTCAGGAAAATCACTGAATGGGCTGTTGTCATGATAGTGTGCAGGGCCATGCATTGCCTCCTGCCATGCAGAACTATTACTCTGGGCAATATGCGGGGAATAGTGGATGGTTTTGCAGCAGTGGGATTCCTGAACTGCAGTGGAGCACTAGGTGGTACGCATATCTCTATTTTAGCACCAGGTACAGAATGATGGTTGAATGTGCCTTTTGATCATTTGAAAGGTTGCTGGCATTGTTTACTTACAACGCTGGACCTCATTGAGACAAAACAAGTACATTTCCCTTCTTTAAAAATGAGTATTTTTAAATGACCAGGAGAAACCAACATTACTGACAGAATCCCTTGTTTTCTTACCTGAAATGCATGTTCAAGGTCTTGATTATGATGTACCCTAACCATGTACAGTAATTTTAGTTAGTCTCTAAAATAAAAATCCTTTGTAAACCCCAACCCCTTCTGCATTTTAACTTAAAAGGCTCAGGTTTTCTGAATTTTTTGTTTAATGTTGTAAATGTTGTTGCCATCTGTCTGAAGTCAACTTAAACAAATCTAGCATATTAGAAATGTATATAGATGGATGTCTATTGAATTACACGTAGACTGCATACATGTTGAATTAATCAAATAGTAGTCAATTTGACTTGTAATTTTAAATTAAAATGTAATACACTGTGTAGTTTTGCAAGTATATTGAATGGGTTTTGTGCAAATGTAGGGGGGGAAAACATATCAGTAAGAAATAATAGGGTCACAGTATGGATTAAAAATGATCTGGTTACACTGAAAGCAAACAAGATCAAGGGTGCTCACTTACACATAATACACCAAGTTCATTTCATTTTTCCCTAACATCTTAAAAGTTCACAACTCTCTTATGAAATACTTCAGTATGGTTTACTTACACTTCTTTGAAGACAGCTAACTAGATCTGAAAGGAATATAATGAACTGTTGTTATCAAGAACATACTGCATTGAAATGGATAGCCTTTTTGAGAAGAGTTTAAGGCACCTCAAAGATATCTTATAATCAACTGTGTGAGGTGCCTAAGGAAGAGTTAAAGTGCTCCTAAGACGTATGGATGCATGCCAAAAAGTGCTGTCATATAAGGAGACCCAAAAGTCTTGTTGCTTAAAATGACAATAGTGCCGGAGCAGTGTTGTCTCTGTGGCCTTTAGAAGATTTGCAACTTGTCATTAGCCCAAGGGTCACACCTAAGTTATATACATACTGAATGCTGCAAGAGCATGGATTCCTTGCTGCTGACCCAAGAAAGATAAGATAAAACTAGAGGTATCCCTGTACCCCTCCAGAAGAAGAGAAGCAAAACAGTGGCAGCTGCTGAAACCTTAGAAGGGACATAGTTCAGTCTTTTGTACTAGGTACCTCAGAACAACTAAGTCAACTGTGAAGAGAAGGTAACTGAAGGAACCTCCTTAGGGCAAGCCTGGATGTTGGCAAGGCAGACCCCAAGGGATCCCAGCTTCAAATCCTTTAAATACAGGGAACTTTGCCCCAGTGTGGATGGGGTGATGGCAGCAAGCTCCTGATCTGTTGTAGGAACTGAGCAATAATGACAGAAGGGCATCTCTTGGCATCAGGGGAGAGGAATTCTCTGTTGGTGCTGGAGGATCGGTCTCCGAACCAAAGGAATGTAAACAGCACCCTGGAATGTAAACTTCACTCTTCAGCACAGGGGAATTTTGCTGCCAGGGCCTTATTTATTACTTATGGAGTTCCCAGAGGAAGAACAGGACTTTATGTAATGATGGTGTCATCTCTCTTTTCTTCAGTCTGTTGATAATGGAACAAAGTCTGAGGCCTCATATGGCATAGCACAGTGGTTCTCAAAGCCGGTCCGCCGCTTGTTCAGGGAAAGCCCCTGGCGGGCCGGACCGGTTTGTTTACCTGCCGCGTCCGCAGGTTCGGCCAATCGCGGCTCCCACTGGCTGTGGTTCGCCGCTCCAGGCCAGTGGGGGCTGCGGGAAGTGGTACGGCTGAGGGATGTGCTGGCCGCTCTTCTCGCAGCCCCCGTTGGCCTGGAGCGGCGAACCGCGACGAGTGGGAGCCGCGATTGGCCGAACCTGCGGACATGGCAGGTAAACAA
>NW_020664598.1:7476264-7586374 GCF_002925995.2 Terrapene triunguis | reverse complement strand
TCGGCCAATCGCGGCTCCCACTCGTCGCGGTTCGCCGCTCCAGGCCAACGGGGGCTGCGAGAAGAGCGGCCAGCACATCCCTCAGCCGTACCACTTCCCGCAGCCCCCACTGGCCTGGAGCGGCGAACCGCGACGAGTGGGAGCCGCGATTGGCCGAACCTGCGGACATGGCAGGTAAACAAACCGGCCCAGCCCACTGGGGCTTTCCCTGAACAAGCGGCGGACCGGCTTTGAGAACCACTGGCATAGCAGACTATCAAGTCTATCCTAGCAATGAGGATCTCTCGGAATTAAACTTTAAGGCATCCTCTTATCAGAATTAAACAGAAGGGTCTGGACGGAGCCAGTTCTCTGTTTGAATCTGTCCTAACAGCTAAGCTAAGTATGAATAGTGAGAAGTATTTTCATCCTTATAGGCCTTTCTAGTGTACTTAAGGCAGCTGGAGAACTGTTGAATACTTATTATCCAAGATATCAGGTATAAGGGTCTGTGACCAGAAAATTCATGTTCACAAGAAAGGCCTTCCTTAAACCCAGGCTTTTTTGTTGAGTCTGCCATCCACATGTTAAGGCAATTCCAGGAACCAAAGGTCTCCAAAGTTTTTGTTGTTGTTGAGACAAAACATAAAAACAAAAACCTATACTGTCCATAACTGTGGAGAAAAACAAAGAAATGGCTCAGCTAGCAAGTTGAAGGAACCAGAGTGATTTTCGCATGCTCTTCTGGCATTTGTCAGGAACAGCATTTATGGATGCCATATTTCCTTATGTAGCTTCACCTGGAAATTTCCATTACTTGAAGGAAAGTCCTCACGGTCCCTAACTAGCAGAATTTTCCAAAAGGTTCTGGACCTTGTTGCAGGGAGCAAGCCTATCCATAGAGTGTGTATTTGTACTGAAAAAGCTTAAAGAGAAAACATGTTTACTCAACATGATGTTGAGTACTGCCAGTGTACGTAGGAGTTTACAAAATGCATAGAAAATCTGATTTCAAGGCTGCAGGGGAACGAATATCCCTGGGAAGACTGGTACTGCTTCTTGGAAACTTCTTGATGACAAGCTTTTTTTTTTCTCCGAAGGGGCAGAACATATTGTGGAACACACAGTAAGGTTTGGGGTGTGTTTTTTGTTTTATTTCAGATTCCTGTAGAAATGTCAGTACTTTGTTAGTACTTCTGTGAGAGCTCAGGTAGTGTGAATGTAGCCTGCCTTCCAGCAGAAGGAGACAAGAAAACAAAGACAACTTTATTGCCCACGTACAAAGGCCTTACTCGCTGCTTGGCCTTTACTGTTTGTTTCTTCCTCTAACTGATATTTAAATTCATAATAGAAAGGGCAGTTCAGAAATAAGTACTTTCAAAGAGGTTTTGTACAAATAGCCCTGTGACATAACTTTGGATTGCTGTTGCTTGGCAGGTATTTTCTGTATTAAAAAAAAATCAGTTGTTTCCTTCATGAAATTTAAATTGAAGTAGTCTGGAGTAATTTAATTTCGACTAATCTACACTATTTTTGGATTTAGGTGAATTTTTTTTGTTCCTCTTGAAAATCTTTGTCATTGCTCAAATGAATCTTGAAGCCTCTTAATCTTTTCAGCAAGCACACAATTGCCACATGTTTCTTGAACATTTGGCTGTACAGAAAGGACATTTGGCTGAAGTTGTCTATGTGAAAGTTTGGTTCTGAATGTAAAGGGCCAATCTTCCATACTAGCAGAAAACAGAAGTCCCACTCACCTGTGAAGTTTTAAGTACCTGAGAATATTTTGCTGTGATGAGTCAGTAAATGATTTTAGGCTCATAGAGTGAGTTTTGCAGTAATAGTTGCCTTCCACAAGTTTCAATGACCAGTTGATGATCAAACCCTTAGGTCAGATCAAAAATCCATCTAACACACAGAGGAGCTCTGACTGGTTTCTTTCTCTAGAGAGGAATTGGAGTATGGGGCAGTCCAGTGGCCTGAGATTTCTCTCCAGTCGTAATAGATCTTTCCATCTTTAATTTCTGTGATATCCAGCTAGATGGGATAAGTACACTAGCTAGATATTTCTGTGAAAATGAGCAGCAGTAAAATAGTTATTTTGCAACCATAGTCACTAATAATTATTTTTAAATGAAAGCTTAAGTTCTGTCAAAGCTGATGGGGGGGGCCTCCAGCAGATCATCATAAAGCACTTTAAAAATCCCCCCAAAACTCACAAGTCAAACATGGGTGGAGGTTGTACACCACAGTTTTAGAGGCCTAAAATGTTGCATAAAACTGCTGATGCACATCCTAAACTGTCTGGTATGATTCATATTCCAAAATTTTCAAATTCGTATGACACCAATACACATCCAAGAGTTATTGCAAGGTCCTCCTTCTGTATAAGGATCTGTGAGACCAGAACCCAGGTCTGCAGAAACTGGGACAGCTGACATTCCCATATCACCACCAGGAACCTACGTGGCGCCACATCCAAGGAGCACTGTGGAGTTTAGGCGCTGCAAGAATTACCGTCCAAAGTGACAGCACTCTGGGGCCTTCTGATTGGCCATTGCTCACTAAAAAGGTGCCCTAAGAAGTTGTCTCTGCAACCACACAGACTTCTGGCCTGCTGTGACTTCTCACTTTCTGATTTTCAGGCTCTGACAGTGACTCTTGCCTCCTGATTCCAGCATGGTAACTCTTATCTCCGGTCCCTGACTCTGACTCTTGCCTATTGATCCTGGCACTAGTGATTACTCCAATCCCTACTCGTTGACTACCACCTCATAACCATCCTTGACTTGTGACCATTAGGTCAGACTGCCTATGCCCTGGTCTCTTACAATCTGTGTCTCAGGTACACCAAAGAGAAGCTGAAGTGTGTCCTCAGCTGTGCCAAAGACCACCTGAACTTAAAGAAATGTACTCAAAGTGAGAGGCGCAGCAGCCCAGATATACTTTGGAGAACAGTTGATGACCAAAACAAAAAATGCCAATATGATTCTCTTGAAAGCTCCAGCCTATCATAGCAGGTGACTGTTTACAACTGGTCAACAACATAACTGGTCTAGAAATATTTTTTCAAAAGCAACTTGTCATGTGGCCAAAGTGAACTCTGATACATCAATATCCTGTCTAACAGGAAGATAGCAGATGTTGGGACATTCCTGAGCATAGAATGAGGCGGTCTCATGCTGGCCTAAATATCAACTGATCTACTGGTAACTGGATCAGAATATCATTACTCTTATGTAGAAAAAAAAAATCTCTAAAAGGAGAGAGAGAGATGTAGTTGTGTGGGGTTTTTTTGTTTGTTTTGTTTTTTAATTGTGTTGGGCTTGCCCCTTAGTTTCAAAGAAAAAGGAAAATTCCATTTGCTTTCATTTTCCAACCAGCTGCTCCTAGTAAGAAAAAACCATGCATAGACACACCACACATCTACTATGAAGACACTAAATATAAAGATCACACCCCACAAAATCAGTGCAGTGTGTGGTTAGTACAACAATTCAGCTGCTGCAGGAAGGGTGGAAATGGGGTGGTAGAGATTTCATACATCCTTTGGACATGAGGTACGCTAATGTTTAGTATTTAGATTACAGAATTTTATAGGTGCTAATATATCAATAGCATAGCTTTATTTGGTCTAGTTTAAATATTACCATTGTGTATATTGCCCACCAAGTGGGAAATAGGGACAGAGTACTACATTTGAGAAACACTGATGATCTTGTAGCACACAGAGAAATATTTTATTGTACATGTCCCATCCCAGAGAACAATAATCTAAAAGTACAGTAATGTGGTTGAAAAAGGTCATAGTAGGGACTAGAGCATAAGGAAGCAACTTTCTGTAGTTCACCAAACAAGTTGGGACCGATTCAGATACTTATTTGCTTCTAGCTAATATCTACCACTGTAACTGATCTTGTAGTGTGCTAGTTAGGGGGAACCTCACAGTTCAGGCAGTCTTCAAGGGCCTCAATGGACAGAGCTCCTGTTGCTGCATGACCAGTAATCCAGTTGGGTCTAGTTTGAAGACCTATGCCAGATGGCTCACAACTTAGTATAACTCACTGCTTTCTTTCCATCTCCTCTCATTGTTTTCCAAAATAGCTCAACCCTTTAACTTGGCCTTTTCATATATTATTAGACAGTGTGATACTCATAGAATTTGATAATGGAACTCTGCAGTTACACTGGATTATCCAAAGCTATATCTTGTAGTATTCTTTTCCTCCTTCCATCACTACTTTGACATGGTGGCAGTGAAGAGAATAAGAATTGTTTACTGATAAAATAGCCAAAAAATCCTCTTGTTGCCTCATTCACTTTTCTTTTTTGCATAAGGTTTAACTTGTACTAACATGTGAAAACCATGTTGTCTGTTAGTGTAAAGCATGGAGAGCAATACAAAATACCAACTTCCTTATTGAATACTTTTTCAGCCTTTGAAAGTCACAGTAACTTTCATATTGTATTGTAACAATATAAAATTGATATGGAATTAAATGAATCAATAAAACAGGCATCTTTCTAAACAGAAGGACCTTTATTTTGTGATAGGAAGGTAGCAGTCCATCCTGGTGCCAAGTGATGCTGTCAGTGTACATAACATTTACATCCTGTCTGAGCTTAATCTGTTTACAAGAATATACTGGCCCTACTATGTAATGACTGATTGCTACAAACCAAGGTAATAAGAAAATATGCTGGCATGACATTCAATTTGCTGAAATCTCTGATAGTGCTGTACTGTATCTCAGCAGTCTAAGTGACAGTTTATCTAACTAAAACAATCATACATCATCTGGCTCATGTAGATGTTAATGCAGTGAACATGTGTAGTTAAATTAAAAAAAACCTTTCATATATGATCTAACTGGATAAATGACAGAATAGCAGACCTTATTACCAAGTGCAGTAGTCTGGGGGTTGTTTGTTTTTTAACAAGGGAGGGGGAAAAGGCATTAATATGTTTAACAGTTTTAAAGCTTTAGTATAAATTAAAATTCTACATTTAAATTGTTAGATATGAAGCTGACTTTGCTTAATAATACACAACCTTCTTTCTCCCTGTTACGTCTTGCATGGTACTACATTTTGTGAAAGGATGAAGCAGAAGGGTCTGACTAAATGGTATCAATGAAAATGTGGGAAGGTGAAGATAAAATAGACACAGGAAATATGAGAAGCTGCTTAATAGGTTTTGGGAGAGCGAGCCTGTGTGTGAGACCTAGTGTCCTAACATAGTCTTGCACTTGACAGCCTTACAATTTTTTGTGTGGAGGTTCATATATAAAAATGGGAGTGAGGTTGCATAGTCAAAAATGAGGTGCAGATAATTGTCCAGCTAAATAAAGGAGTTTGCATGGATTGGCAATCAGTTTTAATTTAATCACAGTATGTCTGTTTAGTTTCTTATTAATATAGGCAACTTCAATTTATGAGTTTATAGATTCAAATTTTACTGCAGTAGAAAGTACTTAACAGTGGTGTCAGTTCTTTGCAATATGTCCTGGAGGCAAAATGCACGAGGTATCATGAATAAAATATTAAATTAAAATATTTAATCTGTTCCCCTTATGTACCCGTTGCCTGTACAGAAACGTATTGGTATACTTGTTTGCGTTCCCAGTTGCAAGAATTTTTTTATGATTATACGGACACCTCCCACAGAATCCTAATGATTATTCCTAGGATAGAACTACATTGTAATTTTAAGTTTCTTGTTAAAAGCTAGGAACAAAATAATCTTAAAACTCTTCAGGTCTCCTTAAAAAAAGAGAATTTATAGTATAGGATCTTATTTAAAAAGGTACAATACAAGTTTTGCATGTGTGTTGAAATGATAATTAATCTAAAATGTTTTGCTCTGCCTGGCAATTGGATATTCAAAAGAATTTATCCTGAATAAAACTTGAAATACGTTTTAAATTAACATTTGTAAATTATGTTCCGAAAAGTGACTAAAAAATGAGTGACCAAAGTTAAGCTCCTATTTCCCTATTTAGGTCCCTGAATAAGTAGCCTAACTTTCAAAAATTCTGAGCACCTAGCAGTTCCTAGTGAATATCTGTCTGCACTTGAGATTGCTACAGTTGGATCTGCATAAGTTCTGTGGGACTTTCTGGGTGATTGTTGCTCCTAAAAATCAGGCCACTTACTTAGGCCTGGTCTACACTAGGCTTTTATGTCGAATTTAGCGCCGTTACATCGAATTAACCCTGCACCCGTCCACACCACGAAGCTATTTAGATCGACATAGAGCTCTCTTAAATTCGACTTCTGTACTCCTCCCCAACGAGAGGAGTAGCGCTAAATTCGAAATGGCCATATCAAATTAGGCTAGGTGTGGATGGAAATCGACGCTAATAGCTCCAGGAGCTATCCCACAGTGCACCACTCCGTTGACGCTCTGGACAGCAGTCCGAGCTCGGAAGCTCTGACCAGCCACACCCTGGGAAAATTTGAATTCATTTTCCTGTCTGGGCAGTTTGAATCTCAGTTCCTGTTTGGACATCGTGGTGAGCTCAGCAGCAGTGGCAATGATGCAGAGCTCTCCAGCAGAGGTGACCGTGCAATCCCAGAATAGAAAGAGGGCCCCAGCATGGACTGATCGGGAAGTCTTGGATCTCATCGCTGTGTGGGGAGATGAGTCCGTGCTTTCAGAGCTGCGCTCCAAAAGAAGGAATGCTAAGATCTACGAGAAGATCTCTAAAGCCATGGCAGAGAGAGGCTACAGCCGGGATGCAACGCAGTGCCGCGTGAAAATCAAGGAGCTGAGACAAGGCTACCAAAAAACCAAAGAGGCAAACGGACGCTCCGGATCCCAGCCCCACGCATCGCGTTTCTACCAGGCACTGCATTCCATCCTGGGTGCGGCCGCCACCACTACCCCACCCGTGACCGTGGACTCTGAGGATGGGATATTGTCCGCGTCCGGTTCCTCGTCGGACATCTTAGCAGACGGGGAAGATGAAGAAGGAGATGAAGAGGACGAGGCAGTCGACAGCGCTGGCACCCCTGATTTCCCCGACAGCCAGGAGCTCTTCATCACCCTTACCGAGATCCCGTACCAACCGTCCCCATCCCTTACCCCGGACACAGAATCAGGGGAAGGATCAAGCAGTAAGTGCTGTAAACATGTAAACATTTATTTTTAATAGAACTGAAGTATTGACAATATTTAAAATGGCTTATTTCCTAAAGTGCTTTAAACATATAAACATTTATCTGCAACAAAACTGGAATATTTACAATATCAACAAAGGGTTTCTCATGATTTTTCTGCCTTGGGCTCTTCACTATTTAGTCCCAACTATTTAAAAATTTTTTTACAATGTCCGGTTATTCATGATTATGCAGCCCAAGACGCTCCACTCTTTAGTCCCAGTGCACCTACGCGAAAATGCGGTCAATATGGCCGGGGATAGAGGAGAAATCCTCATAGGAGAACTCCTCGTATGTCTTATGCAGGTACAGTTCGAGCCTGTTCATCAGGTTCCTGGGTAGGGCGATCTTGTTGGGCCCTCCGTGGTAGCACACGTTTCCCCGCCACGCCACAATCAAGTATTCCGGGATCATCGCGCGGCACAGCATAGCGGCATATGGCCCAGGTTTTTGCATGCTTTCCCTCAGCATGCGTTCCTTCTCGCTGTTCGAGATCCTCATGAGGGTGATGTCGCTCATGATGCCCTGCTTTGAATTAGGGAGGGGAATGTTAGTATTGGGACTGCTTTACAGCCACGCGGTGGAGGGAGATGGGCAGCATACAGGGATCTTTCCCTGGGACAGCCGCGAGGGGGTGGGACAGGGGCCGAGTTCATGCTTGCCTGATTGCTGGCATTGAGATTGGCATTGCTTTCAATGTGAAAGGAGGCCAGTGCTACTAATAGAGTTTTAAGCAGCCACAAGTCTACGGCTTACCATGATTGCCCACTACAGAAGTTCAGGTCTGCAGCCACGCTTCTCAGATCACTCCAAGACCACCGCAAGTCCACAGGCACTGAAGGCGAGGGCCGAAAATTCGACCTTGTCCTGAGTGCGCATGTGAGAGGTGCAGTGCATGGTCTTGTTCACAGAGAAAGACTAGGTTCTTTGTACACAACTTCATTTATCTGTCTCAGGAATTCACTCCCTTTTTACAATTCACACAGACACATCTGCGACTGTCTCCCAACCCAGCCTGTCAGCACACTCCCAGAGGCTAGCGCAGATTAGGCGGAGGAGGAAGAAGACGCGTGAAGACATGTTCTCAGAACTAATGGGCTGCTCCCGAGCCCAGGCAGCCCAGCAGACACAGTGGAGGGAGAACTTGTCACAAATGCACCGAGCAGTCATGGAACGGGAGGAGAGGTGGCGTCAGGAGGACCAACAGGCTACTGAAAAGCTGCTTGGACTAATGAGGGAGCAAACGGACACGCTCCGGCGCCTTGTGGATGTTCTGCAAGACCGGAGGCAGGAGGACAGAGCCCCGCTGCAGTCTATCTCTAACCGCCCTCCCCCGCCACCAAGTCCCACACCACCCTCACCCAAAGTCCAAAGAAGGAGGGGCGGCAAGGACCGTTAAAACTTTCAGTCAACCCCTGCAGACTGCTCTAGCACTAGAAGGCTCTCATTCCCCAAAATTTGAAAAGTCCTTTCCTACCCACCTCACACAAGCCCCCGTCCAAGTTTCACCCCTCACGTTTCATGTGTGGTTCATAATAAAATATTTGTTCCTGTTCATTACTGTTTCTATCCTGTTCTTTTGGAGGAGAGTCTGTCTGAAGGGGGGGAAGGGGCTTGGTAATTGGACAGGACAGTCACCTTTAGCAGGGTACAGAGGCGGGGTCAGGTCGAGCATCAGGACACATACACAGTGCAGTCACTGGTTACCCTGGTCAGTCTTGGAGGTGGTTTTCACGTTCTGGGGGGGAGAGGGGGGGTTGCTCTGTGACTTTGGGGCGGCGGAGGGCAGTTACAGATCTTATGCAGCGGTCCTTATCCTGGCTCACAGATCCACGCAGCAGGGGATCTGTAACCCTACCCCCCCTGCCAGAAAGTCACATAGCCGACACATACACGCAGTCCCCCCCAGGAGTGCTGGCAGGTTCCATTGAAATAACCAGTGCACCAGTGCGGAGCCTGTCATTCCGGGAGTTTAGAAGCATCATTTGCATCAGAACACTAAACCCGCCCCCCGCCACAGTCTGCGTCCCCGGTTTAAAACATTCCCGCGAAAACAGCAATACAGACAACGGTGTTCATTAACAAAATAGAACTGATTTTATTTTTTGGGAAGGGGAAGGGGGTGAAGGGGGTATGTAACTGGAGAGGATAGTCAAAATGAACTGGGTAAAGAAACGGGGGCAGGTTCAGCTTTTCTGTCCACAAACTGAAAAGTCACAGGTTGCCCTGCTCACTCAGGAACCTAGCTTTCAAAGCCTCCCGGATGCACAGCGCGTCTCACTGGGATCTTCTAATCGCCCGGCTGTCTGGCTGGGCGTAATCAGCAGCCAGGCTATTTGCCTCTACCTCCCACCCCACCATAAAGGTCTCCCCCTTGCTCTCACAGAGATTGTGGAGCACACAGCAAGCTGCTATAACAATGGGGATATTGGTTTCGCTGAGATCACAGCGAGTCAGTAAGCTTCTCCATCTCCCTTTGAGACGGCCAAAAGCACACTCCACTACCATTCTGCACTTGCTCAGACGGTAGTTGAACAGTTCTTTTTCTGTGTCCAGGGCGCCAGTATAGGGCTTCATGAGCCAGGGCATTAGCGGGTAGGCTGGGTCCCCGAGGATGACTGTAGGCATCTCCACATCCCCAAGAGTTATTTTGTGGTCTGGGAAGTAAATACCTTCCTGCAGCCGTCTAAACAGACCAGAGTTCCTGAGCACGCGAGCGTCATGAACCTTGCCCGGCCATCCGACGTTGATGTTTGTAAACCGTCCCCGATGGTCCACCAGTGCTTGCAGCACCATTGAAAAGTAGCCCTTTCTGTTGATGTACTGGCTGACCTGGTGGTCCGGTCCCAGGATAGGGATGTGAGTCCCATCGATAGCCCCACCGCAGTTTGGGAATCCCATCGCGGCAAAGCCATCTATGATGACCTGCGCGTTTCCCAGGGTCACTACCTTTGAGAGCAGTACCTTAACGATTGCGTTGGCTACTTGCATGACAACAACCCCCACGGTAGATTTGCCCACACCAAAGTGGTTCGCGACTGACCGGTAGCTGTCCGGCGTTGCAAGCTTCCAGAGGGCTATGGCCACTCGCTTCTGGACAGTCAGGGCTGCTCGCATGCGGGTGTCCTTGCGCTTCAGGGCAGGGGACAGCAAGTCACAAAGTTCCAGGAAAGTCCCCTTCCGCATGCGAAAGTTTCGCAGCCACTGGGATTCATCCCAGACCTGAAGCACTATGCGGTCCCACCAGTCCGTGCTTGTTTCCCGGGCCCAGAATCGCTGTTCCACAATATCCACATGACCCATTGCCACCGTGATGTCCTGGGCGCTGGGGCTCGTGGTTTCTGACAGCTCTGTGCTACTCTCCGACTTCAGGCCATCACGGCGGTGTCGTAGCCTCCTCGCCTGATTTCTCTGCATCTGCCTCAGGGAAAGGTGTATGATAAGCTGCGAGGTGTTGAGAACGGCCACAACTGCAGCGATGGTCGCAGCGTGATCCATGATCGCAGTGCTGTGGCGTCCGCGCTGTCACTGACCAGAAAAGTGCGCGAACTGATTTCCCGCCGGCGCTTTCATGGAGGGAGGGAGGGCGTTAGTGACGGACGGATGACGACACATTTTTTTACCCAGGAGGCATTGGCGGCTTGACCCAGAATTCCGATGGGCAGCGGGGACTGCGGGAACTGTGGGATAGCTGCCCACAGTGCACCGCTTCCAATATCGACGCTCGCCCCGTTAGTGTGGACTCACAAAGTCGAATTACTCTCCTTAGTGTGGACACACACGTTCGACTTTGCAATATCGATTCCACATATTCGATTTAAGTAAAATCGAACTACCCTCGTAGTGTAGACATATCCTTAGTAAGAGCCTTAAGAATCTCGCTGTAGTCACGCAGTTTTTGAAAACTACAGCCTAAATAAAAATGTCATCACCTTATTTGATAGTCTTATATTTAGGCTTGGCAGAATTTTATATTTATTTTATTATAATTTTGACAGTTTATTTTTAAGCATTTTTAATTTTTTTATCAATTTTAAATTCTTACAGTTGTGGGAAATTATGGAGGCATCAGAATAATTAATGAGAGTAAAAGTTGAGATTAGAAAGCTTTATAACCATTAAAACACAAATGGTCAATATCACATGTCAGAATATACAAAGTGAAATGAAAGTTGTCAAGCAGTATTTTTCTTTGTTTGCCTATCTGTAAATATCGATTCATGTTGATGGAAATGTTTTTTGTCCTGGTTTTGTGTGTGGTGAAATCAATGTTTAACAATAATAAACTTATCCTTCCAGACCTGTTTATATTCACTTTTTCCCATGGACAAAGATTTTACTCCTGTTAATACTGCAGAGCCAGTACTGCTGTGATATACTGGATTTTATTCTGGCTTTCTTGCTGTTAACACAATTATAAACTAAGATTCAAACTGTAGAATCTTAATCTTGAGTGGACATCTGTGTGTCTCAATTTCACTTTACAACTATAGTACATATTGGGTATGTCAGAGTTACTGGTGATAGTTAGGAAGTAAAAGCCAGAAAACACAACTTAGATTTCGGATCACAGGCAGTATGTTTGGGGTTGTCAGAAATAACATCTTTTTGTGATTATAATGGTCAAATTGTATATGGAATTCATTGTCTCACTTTCAAAAGTTCACATGTAAAATCTGAACACATCAAAATAAGGCTGGTGTGCACATATGACTTTATGAACAAGTAAGATGAATATGCAGGAATGTGTAAATCCTACTAAAAATCTTGCCTGAGACCAGTAGAATCCTTCGCTATATATAACTAGCAAATCTAAGCCTATTGCTTGTGGAAGCCATTTGCTGAAAAGTGACCTAATTTTTCCTCACTCAAGGCAGGACTAAGTAATAACTAGACCATTCCTGATGGGTGTTTGTCTAACCTGTTCTTAAAAACCTCCGATGATGGCGATTCCACAAACCTCTCTAGGCAGTTTGTTCCAGTGCTTAATTACCCTGAAAGGAAGTCTTTCCTAATGTCCAACCTAAATTGCCTTTGCTGCAATTTAAGCCCATTGCTTCCTTGTCCTATCCTGAGCGGTTAATTAGAGAATTTTCTCCCTCTTTCTTGTAACAACCTTTTAATGTACTTGAAAACTGTTATGTCCCCCTTCAGTCTTCTCTTCTCCAAACTAAACAAACCCATTTTTTTCAATCTTTCCTCATAGGTTATGTTTTCTAGACTTTTAATCATTTTTGTTACTCTCCTCTGGACTTTATCCAATTTGTCCAGGTCTTTCTTGAAATGTGACACCCAGAACTGGACACAGTACTCCAATTGAGGCCTTAGCACTGAGTAGCTCATGTCTTCCTAACACTCCGGCTAATGCATCCCAGAATGATGTTTGCTCTTTTTTTTTGCAAGAATGTTACATTGTTGGCTCATATTTAGCTTGTGATCCACTATGGCCCCCAGATCCCTTTCCACAGTACTTCTTCCTAGGCAGTCATTTCCCATTTTGTATGTGTGCAACTGATTGTTCCTTCCTAAGTGGAGTACTTTGCATTTGTCCTTATTGAATTTCATCCTATTTACTGCAGAGCATTTCTCCAGTTTGTCCAGATGATTTTGAATTTTAATCCTGTTCTCCAAAGCACTTGCAACCTCTCCTAGCTTGGTATTGTCTGCAAACTTTATAAGTGTACTCTCTATGCAATTATCTAAATAATTGATAAAGATATTTAACAGAACTGGACCCAGGACCAATCCCTGTAGGACCCCACTCGATATGGCATTCCAGCTTGACTGTGAACTACTTCATGGGAATGGGTTTCCAACCAGTTATGCACCCATCAGTAAGGCCATGTTTATGTCACGGAAGGTGTGACTTCCAGAGACCGCAGTGGAATTTTCTGCTTCAGCACCTGGGTCTGTAGGACTGGAGCTAGCAGCCAGTGGGGCCATGGCAGGATTCCAGCGACAGGCGACAGCCTCCTCAGGGTCCCCCTGCAGATTTCCAGTGACAGGTGACACAGCCTCCGCAGGGGGCCCTCAGGCTTCCAGTGACCGGGGACAGGCTTGCAGGGGGGAGGGAGGGGGAAGAACCCTGCAGCTCCCAGCCACCACGGTAGCAGGGGAAACAATGGAGCTGCAGCAGCAACAGTCACAGACAGGTCATGGCTTCCGTGAATTTTTGTTTATTGCCTGTGACCTGTCTATGACTTTTACTAAAAATAACCATGACAAATCTTAGCCTTACCCATCGTATTGTAGCTCTATCTAGGCTGTATTTCCCTAGTTTATGAGACCGTCACGTGAGACGGTATCAAAAGCCTTGCTAAAGTTAAGATATACCACATCTACCACTTCCGTCTGTTCACAAGGCTTGTTGTCCTGTGAAAGAAAGGTATTAGGTTGGTTTGACACCATTTATTCTTGACAAATCCATGCTGAGTGTTGTTTATCACCTTCTTATCTTCTAGGTGTTTGCAAATTGATTGCCTGATTATTTGCTCCGTTATCTTTCTGAGTACTGAGGTTAAGATGACTGGTCTATAATTCTCTGGGTTGTCCTTATTCCCTTTTTTATACAATGACGCTGTATTTAATCTCTCCCATTTTCTAGGAGTTTTTGAAGCTAATTGCTCATGGCTCAGATATCTCCTCAGGCAGCTCCTTGAGTATTCTAGGATGTATTTCATCAGGCCCTGGCGACTTGAAGCCATCTAACTTGTCTAAGTAATTTTTAATTTGTTCTTTCCTTATTTTCGCCTTAGATCCTACCTCATTTTCATTGGCATTCACTATGTTAGACATCTAATCACTACTAAACTTTTTGGTGAAAATTGATGCATTCACACTCTTGTAATAATCCTTATACAAACTATGCCTTGGGAGATATCATTTGAAAACTAAACTCGATCAATAATGTCATGGTGAAATGTATGTAGCAAGATAATATCTAAAGTTATGAAATCTCCCTGCATGATGATTTTAGCATATTTTCAAAACCACACAGCCCTGCCCAGGTAGAAGTATCCTGAACAAAGAAATGTGTGTTTACCTTAATTTACATACAAGTAGTAAGCAGGGTCCTCAAGACAGCAGGGAGAGGAGATGACAGGAGACAGAGAAAATCTGCATTTCAGCAAACACAGGTCAGCAGAAAGAACATGGAGCCTCCTTCACCACAAGACTCCATTTTGCCTTCTTTACTGTTTGAATAAACTTTTTGCTTTGAGAGGTAACCCTCCGAAGAATCTGTTTTAAAGGTTAACTGGACTATAAAATAAAGGGACAGAAAACCCCAGTTACTCTCCTTCTTTCACATAAGAAAACAAAGCAAACTGCCCTTTGACTTTGGGGCAAGATCCTGACCTGAGAATTTGGTCACCCATGTTGCTGGGATCTTGTGGTAAAGATTTTTATCTTGAACCAAGTCTAGCTTAAGTTGAAGCCACTAGAAAGCGTTTTATCTTTTTGTCTTGTCACCATTTCTGACTTTAATACTTGAATTCACTTAAAATCTATCTGTTTTTGTAGTTAAATAAATCCAGTGTTGTGTTTAAACTGAACTGTTTGGTAACCCCAGTTAAAGTAGCAATCTGTTGAATATTGACCCTTTACAGGTGCAACGGACCTTTAATATCTGAACTGTCCAGAACACGCATTTTTGGGGAAAATTCAGGAGTGGGAGTATGTTGGGAGCACTCTGCAAGTAGTAACTAAGGCTGGTGGAAGTCAGATTATGCCTGGAGTTTTGCTGACAGGCTGCTGGGGTCAAAGCTGCTGGACGAGGGCTACAGCTATACAAAGACGCTCAGGGTGTGACATGCATGCTGGTAGGCTGTTTGTGAGCGGCCCAGGTTGGAAGTTGCAATAGCAAAGCAATGTGAGGTGGTGGGGCAGGTGATGACACAGTTCCTCACTGGTCTGGATTGCACCCCAGAATGTGATAGTGGCATAGTCAAAGAAGGATTTATACACATTTTGGTATTTTAACTGATATTTACATGTTCAGACTCACTTAAAACTGTTTTACCAGTGCTTAAGTGTGGTGGCTGGGTACAGTCACAAGAAAGGCTACAGCTTTATTATTTTCTGTCTGTTTATTTCAAGAAATGGAAATAAAACCACAGTAAAACATTAATATGGGTGCCAGCGAAACAACTATAAAACTAGAGCTCGACAGGTTGAGAGCAAAGCATCGTGAGGTACCCAAGGTTGCGAGGTAGGCAGTGACACAACTCCTCACTGGTCTGTATTGTACCCCGGAATGTGACAAACTCTCAAGATACCCTCAAGCTGTGCATCTTCCTGTCTGTCAGAAAGCACTGAAAAAACAGAGGAGATCTGCCTCCGTTTCCACTTCTACAAACAAAATGATGGCTGAACCTGATGGAACGCAACTGATGGCTGTGGTACAACAGGTGGCTGCAGATACTGTTAAAATTAAATCTACAGTTTCCACCCTACAGACCGCCATGACTGAGATTCAGAGTGCACCACAAACTCGATCCAGACGGGATCGGTGAAGCAGAACACAGAATTTCTGAAATGGAAAATTATTTCAAAGAGAACAAATTACAGGTTATGAAGAACTGTAATGATATCAAGACTACTAAGACCAAGCTTATTGATCTAGAAAGCCACACATGATGATGTAACATCAAGATTGTGGGTGTCCCTGAGGGAATAGAGAAAGGTGAACCCTCCAAATTTGTCCCTAAACTGCTATCTAAGTTGTAGCGGTAGATTTTTTTTTTTTGTTTTGTGTTGTGTTTTGATATAGAGTGAAAGTACCAGGCCCTTGCCCCCAAGCCAGCTCCAGGAGGTCAGCCTACAGCATTGATTGTGAAGTTCCTGAAGTTTACCACTAAAGAGCTTATATTGCAGAAATCAAGAGGGGGGAAAGGAGCTGTTATGAGGAGAACCAGCAATTTAAAATACTGCTCTTTCAAGATTATGCCCATGATGTGGTTGCAGTGAGGCCAGCTTTTAACCAAGCAAAGCAATTGGCCAGGAAGATGGACTTGAATTATTTTAGTAAATATCTGCAGTACTCCATATTAAAAATGGCGAGAAGATAGTATCATTCATTTCCCCTCAGGAAGCAGGAAAGTACCTCAAAAATCTGCAAACTCCTCCCTAACAAGAGAAGACATCTTTGGAATCGTCTGACCATATGAAATTTGTATTGCTCTCTGCAATTTGATATGGCTGTTCTAAACAAGTTGATGGGCTCTAGTTGATATTGATATGTTAGTTCCTTTTCTTTTTTCCCCATCACTAATGGTTAAAGGGTGGTTATTGATTTAATTCCTATTGCCCTAGCTCACAGGAAAGGAGCATTAGTGTAAAATATATCATTTGGGTAGTAAATTTTATATAAAGCTTCGCTTTATTAGATACTGCTTCCTTATAACTAGTGTATCAAGGTTCTATTGGTATTAGGTGATTACTATAGCTGTAATGTTTGGGGTTCCAGGGGTGCGAGGATCTCCAAGTTTCACCTGACTTGTCTGCATCCTCTGTGTGACAAGTTTGTATATTTGGGCTGTAAACAGATTTTTCTTTTCCATTTGTATGGTACCAATGTGTATTTTTCTCTCCGCTGTCTCTTCTGTTTTGTTTTCACTTACCCTCTTTTGTTGCCCTCCTATTCTGTGAATTTCTTTCTCACTTTCTTAGAATATGTACAGGGAAGCAATACCCTATGCCTGGATCATATAACTTTTACTGCTTAGATATGCAAGAACTGTGTGCTGCTCAGGAAAACTTGCAATTTCTCATTTATTCAAAATGTGACTGTATATATTTTCCAATATATTTTAACAATGAAGCTTCTTATAATTAAATGTCTTCTGGAATATAAAGGGTTTTAGTAACCCTGTTAAAAGAAAAAAAATACTCATTACTTAAAAAGAATTTTGACATTGCCATGCTCTAGGAGACACATCTGGTGGAACATGAAGCTTGAAAACTGAATAGAGATTGGATAGGCCTCTCAATTTCTAGTTGCTTTAATTCTAAAGAAAGGGGCATTACTATACTAATGGATAAAAAGTTGAATGTTAATATTCTGAGCAGAAGGGTAGATTTCTGACAATGAGGGTAGATTTCCTGTCCTCAAGGCTCAAAATGACAATTCTGTAATTATCATTGCCCGAGTTGGAAGTGACGTCACTTCAGGGGCCGAACGCGCCGGGGGAAGGTGGGGGAGGCAGTTCCTCCCCAAATAGCCAGGTGTGGCCCTACGCACACTCCGGCCCCCCATGCCGCCCACCTTCCTGGGGCTGGGAAGGCTGCAGTGGCACCGCCGCATGCTCTCCCTCCCAGTGTGCTCTCCCTCAGGTGGAAGGGGTGGGGCTGGGGTAACCTCCCCCAGCCAGTGGTTCACCCTCCAGCCAATTGCGCTGGCCTGTGGGGGGGGCCCCCCAAAGCGCAGGGCCCAGAGCGGTCACCCTGATTCACTGTTACCTAGGGACGGCTCTGCTCCCTAGTTCCTTGTAGTTCAAGTGTCTGCCTTCATTTTCTTTTGGGGTAATATTTAAAGGTCTCCTATAGGATCTAATTCTTGTTACATAAGCTGTGTCAGGCTGCAGTAGCTAATTCTTTAGGTTTATTTGATGGTCCCCTTATTCTTTCCTGGAGTCAAAGGACTTCTGGAACTAAACTTACCCACCTGTGTACCTCATATGGAAGCCTCTTTGTCTCTTGGTCCTGGAAAGCAGCTTTTCAAATAGCAGTAACTTTGGCCCAGTGGGTAGGAGAATTGACCATCCCATTACAATAATTAAACACTTTAAGTGCTAACTGAAAAAAGCATAGCATTCCAGCCAGCTAGTCCTCCAACTATGGCACATTATCCTCCTCCCATCTTCACCTACATGTACCTCCTTTTCCAGGCTCACTGTTGCATCTATTTTAGTGTTCAGTTGGGGTCTAGTTCTTCCATGTTTTCATGGAGAAACTGGGAAGCTATACCTAGATAGGTGAGTATAGCTGAAACCTTTGTTTTTCCTTCTTTGTATTCATACTGCTTGGGACAGCTACTTGGAACACATCACTTTACACTGATAGCAAGAGGACCCCAGAAAACAGAATTTCTTGATTATCCGTTCTTTTCTGTGAACAGGCTTAATTACTATTGACACTTGTCCTTTGGTCAAAAAATTGGTCCTCCTCCCCTTAAAAGTAGTTATTGTTGGTACTAATCCAAAACAAATTACAGCACTGAAAGTCCTCATGCTAGGAGCAGAGAGATCCTGGCAGAGATGAAATATGGGGATTAGAAATTATCTGTTGTCAGTGTGCTTGATTGATGGGAAGGGATACCCATCACTCTGCATTTGTTGAATCATATCACGTATCAGAATTAGTAGTAGAATTTCTGTGTGTATGGAGGCTAGCAGCAGGCAAAAAACTGTATTGTTAGTTTAAAGCTATTTATCAATGATTCTGCAATGTTTAGCTAAATTGTGATTGTTTTATGATGTCATAGACATCAGGGTCTATTTCTGTTGACTGACTTCAGCTGACAGTTAATTTAAACATTTTCATTTTTGTACAATTTTGTACAAGGGGGAGATTACTATATTTATGAGTTCCTTTTTAGTGCAGCTAATTTGCATAGATTAACTGCTGTATGCCAAAAAATTATACTGCCAGTTCATAGTAACCAATTGTACTAGTAATGAATTTCACATTTAAGCTTTATGGACTTGGAGAGACTTGCTAAAATAATCTCCATTTGGAAAACTTGTAGACTAGTCATACTAGAGACCATTTTTGGTTGGTTTATAGGGTTTGTGGTTTAGCTATTTCATTTGTCCTGTTTAAATAATCCTACTGGGTGGATAGCTAAGACAATGAAATTTTGTGGCTTGCAGAGGAAACCACAAATCTCTGTTAGTACATAGAAGTCCTATTTTTATAGATTTTTGAACTAAAAAAAAAAAAAAAAAGACTGTTATGATCATCTAGTGCAGGGATTGGCAACCTTTGGCATGCGGCCCGCCAGGGTAAGCACCCTGGCAGGCCGGGCCGGTTTGTTTACCTGCCACGGCCACAGGTTCGGCTGATCGCGGCTTCCACTGGCTGCGGTTTGCCACTCCAGGCCAATGGGGGGGGAGTGGGCGGGAAGCGGTGGCCAGCACATCCCTCGGCCTGCGCCACTTCCTGCAGCCCCCATTGGCTTGGGACAGCGAACTGCGGCCAGTGGGAGCTGCAATCGGCTGAACCTGCGGCCGTGGCAGGTAAACAAACCAGCCCGGCCCGCCAGGGTGCTTACCCTGGCAGGCCGTGTGGCAAAGGTTCCCGATTCCTGATCTAGTGTGACCTTAGCTATACTAGTACTCAGTCACATTTTAGGTTACTGTATTGTATGAGGCCTTACTACACAAAGTGTTTATTCTCCTAACAACTGACTGACTCCTGTTCTTCACTGCCCTGCTGCCCTTCCATTATTGAATAACTGCACTCCAAATTATAACTAGCATTCATTTTGGTACATTCCCGAAGTTAAAATGCATGATGCAGAAAAGTGAAATTGCATTGCAGATAGATATTTTTTTTTCAGTTCAGTATAGAACAATACATGTTGTGAATATAAACAACTGCAGTCAAAATAAGTATGTATAATTTGAACCTTGACAAGAATATGCATGTATGAACGCAGGTTTTCTGTAAAATCCTGGAAACTTGGTAATCTCTATTTGACTATCCACTTGTAGTCGTCTTCCTCTTCCCCCTTTCCTAACTGAAAATGTTTGTTTGAACTATTTCAGGAGGATAAATGTTGCTTTGTAATAAGGTTTTTCTTCTCTACAGGTTTCTGCTTCAGTGTCTTGAAGATCTTGATGCCAATCTACGAAAATTAAATTCTCGTTTGTTTGTGATTCGTGGACAGCCAGCAGATGTGTTTCCCAGGCTCTTTAAGGTAAGCTCTAGGCAGAGGTGTGTTTTAATTCAAATGCTTCATTTTTCTTTTCATACGCTGTTTCACCTCCACTCAGAAGCTTTAGCTTTCAATCATCAAACCAGTTTTGTCTGGGAAGACTCGCTTCCTGTTGCCCTTTAACTTAAATGGCTACTCACCTAAATACCTTTGAATCCCTCACTACTTTTTACGGTTAGAGAGTTTGATTGGGCTCCTGTTCCGAGAAAGAAGCATTTAAAGAAATGTGTGGGTTTTTTGCTTAGCAGCTTCATTGTTAACTGATGTTCCCATTAATTGATTGAAATGATTTTGACTTTGCTCTTTTTTGTGTAAAATAAAATACAACTCATAATAGCTTGCAAAGTATATAAAAATTTTATGCTGTTGCTAACTTTCCTCCTGGTTTGACAATTCCCCCTGAAGTAGAAAGGAAGTTTTTTATTCTGGGAAAATTGTTCAAGGTTCATGGACAGAAATGTTATATTCATCCCTAATCTATAATGAGATTCCTGTATAGAGGTTAAATCCTTTGGTTGGTTTTTGAGTGGGTTCAGGGTAGGCTGCCGGGGGCGCCTCCCCCCCCCCCCCCCCTCGTATTATCCGTTGTGTCTCACTGTCTCATCTTATTGAGTCTGGAATCTTTTTTTTGGGGGGGGGGGGGAGAGAATCCAACATTTCAAACTGTTCCTCTTAAATTTATAAACTTTAAACTTGGAAATTGAGGGATCATAACTTTTCTAATTGTATGGAATCAAGCTATAATTGCTAGCTGTCAAGCTAATTCTGCTAGATACTGCTTGACTTATTTTGATAAAGTTAGACACCTAGCCTCTAAAAGGATTTATGTTGAGGATGTTTAAAGTTTGTGTGGGGAGTTTATTACTAAACAATTCAAACCTGCCAGGGATTGTGTGTGAATCCCTTATGCTTAACAATCTGTCCTACCTTGTATGTAGCTTGGACATCTGGGTATGTCTACGCTGCAATTAAACACCCCTGGCTGGCCCACGTCAGCTGACTTGGGCTTAGGCTATGATGCTGTTTAATTGTGATGTAGCTATTCGGGCACGGGCTGGAGCCCAGGGTCTGAGACCCTGTCAGCTGACACTGGCCAGCTGTGGATATTAAATTGCAGTGTAGACATACCCTCTGGTTAACTTCTCCAGATCTGAGGAAGAGCTCTGTGAAGGTCGAAAGCTTGTTCTCCTCCTTTGAGTATTGTCCTTATGAGTGTTCCACTTCAGTTGCACATGTGCCTTCAACAGGAGATTTCTTTATAGTGGGTTTTTTTTTTTTTTTTTCTCTTTGGCCTGTGTTGGAGTTTCGCAGTGTCCACTTTGGGCTTGCCTTATAGATTTTTCTTGTCCTAGTTGTTAGTTTACTTAGTGTAGGGTAGCTGGTAGTTGGTTTATATGAAATCTGTTTTGTCTTTTTTTTTATTATATTCTCCCTCTGGGAGGGTTTTTACCTCAACGGGAGGGTATTCCTGGTTAACTGGGGTTCAAACGCTTCCCCACTTTCCAGGAGGCCATCCTGGTGAGCAGTGGGCATTCCCACTGTATCCATTGCCTTGGGGAAACACACATCCCTTAAAAGTGCAACTTCTGCTTTACACTTCAATTCAGAGTTAGGAAGAACTGGAAAATTTAAACGGAGACTCCTCATGATAGAACGGGTGGCCAACCTGAGCCTGAGAAGGAGCCAGAATTTACCAATGTACATTGCCAAAGAGCCACAGTAATATGTCAGCAGCCCCCATCAGCTCCCCCGCTCTCAGTGCCTCCCCCTCCCTCCCCATGCCTACCGATCAGCTGTTTCGTGGCGTGCAAGAGGCTCTGGGAGGGAGGGGGAGGAGCGAGGGCATGGCAGGCTCAGGGGAGGGCGCGGGAAGGGGTGGAGTGGGGGCAGGGCTTGTGGCAGAGCCAGGGGTTGAGCAGTGAGCACTCCCCAGCACATTGGAAAGTTGGCGCCTGTAGCTCCAGCCCCGGAGTCGGTGCCTATACAGGGAGCCGCATATTAACTTATGAAGAGCCGCATGTGGCTCCGGAGCCACAGGTTGGCCACCCCTGTGATAGAACATTCCCTGCCACCCTTCGTCCCGCCATACACTGGTCTCCAATCAACAGAAGTGCCCCTGCCATCTCAGCACAAACACTCTCTAGAGGAAGATTCCTGTAGAGACCTCTCAGAAAGACTGTTAAGAGTATGTCTGTGCTGCAGTGTAAGCCCAGGCTTAATAGAACTCAAGTTAGCAGACGCTGGGTTTGTTAACCTCGGGCTTGAGCCTCTATACTCATTTGTAACCCCAGGTTAGGAATTGTTGAACCCTGGGTCCAGTCTCTACATTGCATCATGCGGGCCCACATCCAACCACCCATATCCCAGCCTTCCTAGCGCCCTTCCAAAATGTGTTCACTCTAGTCCTGTGTTTGTGGTGCAGTGTGGGAAAACTGTCCAGGGGACAAAGAAAGTAGGCCCGTGGGATTGTGGGATACCCTGGGAGTCCACCAAAAGTGTGACTGGCCCATGTCCAGTGATTCAAGCTGTGAGGCTATAAAACTGCATCTTGGTTTTCTCTTTCCTTTTGAGGTAGTTTTTTAAAAGTCACTTTGATCATTTTTGGATTAATTCTCACTGGGAATTTAGCTTCCCATGCAGTTAAAACTGACAGGAATGCTTAAAGGGCAGCATTTATTCTCTGAGGAGGTGGTGTTGAATAATGGCTAGAGGGAGGCCTGGCTTTTAGTTTATCTTTGCTACTGCTGCTCTTAAGGTTTTTGACTTTTTCTGATGTGCAAGACTGGATTATTATCTAATTAGGTGTGGGGGAATAAGTGTCTCTTCCCCTCCACCCCCCAGCAACTGGTGTTTCTAACTAACACTTTTTTCCTGAATTTCAGGAATGGAACATTGCAAAACTTTCTATTGAATATGATTCTGAGCCATTTGGGAAGGAGAGGGATGCAGCAATTAAGAAGCTGGCTAGTGAAGCCGGAGTGGAAGTCATTGTACGAATTTCACATACATTATATGACTTAGACAAGTAAGTTACCACTGTCTTAAATTTACAGAGTAGGAATCTGTGGTTTTTATGCAGCATTCAGTCATTGTTTTGCACAGAAACTGCAATGCACAGTTTGCAGTCTTTACTGTATGCTTAGTCAGGTTTCATTCCTCCTCCTTCCACCCCCTAGTGAAATAATGACATCTTATTTCAATACTAAGTAGAGTTTTGAACTCCAAAATGGGTCAAGGAAGCCAACATATCAGTCCTTTAATAAAATATGCCATAATCGGTCTATAAAAATGGCTGCATATTTTTTGTGGGGATATGGTGCGTTAGTGCCTATAATTCACTTTTACATAGGATTTATCGTTTTGTTTAAATTTTAGTTTTTGTATATAGTTCAATGTATACCAGTTTTTAACAGTTCTATCATTCCATACCATCAGGGTGATAAAGAACCTGCTAAGAATACTAATGGTCAAGATCAGTACCTTTTGCTTCAATTATTGCAGTCTTCACTATGCAAATATGTCAAGAAGTTTAAAGTACTTAACTGTTTCTAGTGAGCTAGTTCTGAATCAAACATTTTCCAAACACTCCCTTTCTTTCATTTATGTATCTAGAAAGTTATTGGGGATTGCTTGATATCACCATCTTGCCTTGCACGATGTCGTTTATATTTTTCTAAGGACCACTGTTTTTAATGGATTAGTACTAGATCCCTATTATACATACATAATCCACAAAATGTAAAGTATTGGTCCCATTGAGATTCTGATAAATTTATTAACTATGTTGTAATTTCCAGTTTTATACTATTATAGCTAATTTAAAAGTTATTCATTTAAAATCTCTCACATTTATATTTTTTTCCCATTGTTTGGAACCCAGGGGTTGATCTTTCATCAATAGGTGGGGGGAACAAATTAATTAAGTAGTTAAAAAAACAAAAACATTGCCGCTCCCTCTGCACAACATGGTTTTACCATTCTATAACACAATATTAGGGTTGGTTTGTTTAAATTCTGCTTCAGTGTTCTCTGGAGTTTTGGGTATATCTGAAGCAAATTATTCTTTTGAGGAAAAAGTGGAGTATAGAAGCGGGGTGGGGTGTGTGCATGCATGTACAATGGCTGCCATTCAAAGCATTAGATCTTCATTTTTTGCATAAGTGAAGTTACCACATTATTCCATCGGAATACCACAGTAATCTTTTCTTCCAAATTGCAGTTGTAAAGCTTTTAATTGGTGGCTTGTATGTATGTCTTTGCAATAACTTTATTTTTACTGATGTCTGTAATCTGTTTGAGGATGTGTATATATTTGTTTACCTTAAAAATTATTTATTCATTATTTGTTTACTGCAGAGGGGTTTTTTTTTTTTTTTCAACCCAGAAAGCAAGAATAGTAATCACTTTGTTTATGCAGTTAAGTTCTTCTGTCTCCCTAGTGGGATTGGAGTGGTATAATTAAGGTTTAAACGGTCTAGTTTAGTGTGTGTATGTGTGTGTATATGTATGTATAAACAACAGAATTCAAACTGCAGGTAAGAACAAATTTTGTGTGTGATATATAAATGTAAATTTGTAATATGCACTTGTATGAAATGCAGGCATTTATGTTTTTTGAACACAGGATTATAGAATTAAATGGGGGACAGCCACCTCTTACCTATAAAAGATTTCAGACTTTAATCAGTAGAATGGAACCACTGGAGATGCCAGTGGAAACCATCACTGCAGAAGTAATGGAAAAGTGCACTACTCCAGTTTCTGATGACCATGATGAGAAATATGGTGTTCCGTCACTAGAAGAGCTAGGTATGTTATAAGACTTATATTCATTCATTGCACTGTTAGACACATTTTCAATATTACTTATAAAATGTCCTACATGGTTATTTCAGTCTTGTTCAGGTGACTTTTATGCTTAAACTTCATAATTAAACTAAAACTGCTGACATCAGATCAACCTAAAGCAAAGGTGGAAAGCCTAAACAAGTGACTTCAAGACTTTTTTTTATTATTATTTTTGTACGAGGCTAGATGGATAGGTAAAACCCTATATTTTTTGGCTTCCTGCAGCATAACCATCTTCCCATGATATCAGACCACACTTCAGAGCACACTTGTTTTGAAAACATTGTACTGGCTAATGTGCTTAGAATCATAGGACTGGAAGGGACCTCGAGAGGTCATCTAGTCCAGTCCCCTGCATTCATGGCAGGACTAAGTATTATCTAGACCATCCCTGACAGGTTTGTCTAACCTGCTCTTAAAAACCTCCAATGATGGAGATTCCAGAACCTCCCTAGGCAATTATTCCAGTGCTTAACCACTCTGACAGGAAGTTTTTCCTAATGTCCAACCTAAACCTCCCTTGCTGCAATTTAAGCCCATTGCTTCTTAACCTATCCTCAGAGGTCAAGAAGAACAATTTTTCTCCCTCCTCCTTGTAACAACCTTTTATTTACTTGAAAACTGTTATCATATTCCTTGTCAGACTTCTCTTTTCCAGACTAAACAAACCCAGTTTTTTTCAATCTTCTCTCGTAGGTCATGGTTTTCTAGACCTTTAATCATTTTTGTTGCTCTTCTCTGGACTTTCTCCAATTTGTCCACACCTTTCCTGAAATGTGGTCCTCAGAACTGGACACAATACTCCAGTTGAGGTCTAATCAGCGCGGAGTAGAGCGGAAGAATTACTTCTCATGTCTTTCTTACAACACTCCTGCTTACATACTTACAGCTCCTCTTTTGCATTGAACACCTTCCCTATCTTTGTGCTTCAGGATAGTACCCTGTGTTCATACAAAACTGTGCTAAAAACCTGTTTCTGCAAAGTCACAAAGACATTATCAGGAAGTAAACGAAGTAAAATAATAAGACTCCTTTATCCTCACTCTGTTTGTAGTGTATTTAATCTTCAGTCACTTCCATTAAACACAAGCAAATATGACTTTGCCTCCAGGTTGTCACCATAGGTGTCTGGAAAAATCTTGTCACACCTCAATTGCTCTGTCTAGTCCAGTTCAATTCAAATCACACAACTTGGGTCTAATAAAACAAAAAGTAAAACATGTATTTGATCAATTTAGCATATAATTAAACACTTAGTAACAACTTTGCACATCACTTTTTATATAATATTGTTTACAGTAATGATCTGTTTCATTACCATTGTTGTTTGAATCTGGCAAACACAAGTGCACATATGAAAACATGTCAGACTAAACATAGCATGATAAATGAAAGAGATACTGACAAATTGAACTTTTTGACATTCACCATCAGTTTCTCCTGGAACACCTTTTAAATATGTCCGGACCCTTACAAATCATTTAAAAACATTTTTATAAGGATTTTTCTGCTCCTGTAACAAATGTCTTTTCAATCTGGGGGGGGGGGGGGAATGGGGGGATTACTAGCGTCTTGTTACAGTATTCTAGTGTAATTTGTCACTATAGCAGGTATAGAATTGTCATACAAATTTTCAAGTTGACCTCATCCATTTCAAAAATTGCAGTTTTAAGGCCCAATCTAACAAAACTCTTAAGCATTTACTTCAGTGACACTACTGCACTGATTACTGCGTCCCTTTGTTATGCAGCATACCCTTCTCATTGGTTACTGAGTTAGTCCCTGGTTCTCTGCTCTGCTCCCAGACACTCAGTTTTTCAATAGAATAGAATAATAGAACTATAGAGTTGGAAGGGACCTCAAGAGGCCATCTAGTCCAGCCCCCTGTGCTGAGACAGGACCAAGTAAACCTGTTCTTAAAAACCTCCAATGACAAGGATTCCACAACTTCCCTGGGAAGCCTATTCCAGTGCTTAACTATCTTTACAGTTGGAACGTTTTTCCTAATATCGAACATCTAAGCTAAATATCCCTTGCAGCAGATTACCTTCAGTGTACATGGAGAATATAAAGACTTGTCTCTGTAAATTTTGGTTTCAAATTTAAAATTTGTCAAAACAAGCTGTTTCCATTTTGGCTGGTTTTTGTTATGCATTCTTCAAAATCTAATGGAAAAGGTTGTCTCTTTAAAAAATAAAAACCTTGGTAGTTCTTCCATCCCAAATGTTAGAGCTGAGAACTCAAAAATGAAACTGTAAACAAAAATGAAAATAGTTTGGTTTTTTTAAACTGTCCATGCCGAGGGAAATGTAAAAAGGAATTGAAGTAAGATCTGTCCACCCTTGCCTTTTATAATAGAGCATAAAAATCATATTTAAGCTGGTTGCAGGTAAATGGTGTTCTAAAGTAGTTTGCTAGGACTTGTCACTTTGGCGAACGTTTTAAAAGCTGTATTCTGCTATCCAGTGATGTTCTCAAACCATGATACAGTTATTCTCCAAGAATAGGGATAACTACTGTTTCTTTGTGCTACAGTATTAAAAAATGTATTTTTTTTTTCTTCTTCTTTTAATTCACTCATCAGGTTTTGATACAGATGGTTTGCCTTCAGCAGTGTGGCCAGGTGGAGAAACAGAAGCTCTCACACGACTGGAAAGGCACTTGGAACGAAAGGTACATTGCAGATCATTGCTGTAAGCAAAAATTGACATCTTGAAAACCATGGTTAATTACTGTTACAAATAAGTGTGGGGAAAAGAAGAACAGAATTTCCAGGAAACTACAACCAAAGACATATATCCTGATACAGATTAAATAGCTATTTTATTTTTTGTAATGATTTTTAAAAGTCAATAAAAATTTAGACTTTCAACTTTTATAAAAATTGAACAACTAGAAGAAAATTTGATAACATCTCACGTAGTTTTGAAAAATATATGAACCCTTTTTCCAGTGGAGATACCTTCAATAAAGTCACAAAAAGTGACTATAAAGATAACTTCTTAATCATCAGTTATGTTTCAATTGTATATTCAACTTTAGAATCTTCTTCTCTGCCTGTGAATCATCTAGTCTGTATTCTGCCAATTTGTTTTTCTTTTTCTAAGGCTTGGGTAGCAAACTTTGAAAGACCACGAATGAATGCAAATTCCCTTCTTGCAAGTCCCACAGGGCTTAGTCCCTATCTGCGGTTTGGCTGTCTGTCATGTCGCCTTTTTTATTTCAAGTTAACAGACCTATACAAAAAGGTATGAACTCAACTTGGTCAGATACTCATGTTTATATATAGTGAAAAAAATTCTAATAAAATGTGTTTTCTTTTTGTGATGCCTTTCAGGTAAAGAAGAACAGCTCCCCTCCCCTCTCCCTTTATGGCCAACTCCTGTGGCGTGAGTTTTTCTACACAGCAGCTACTAATAATCCACGCTTTGATAAAATGGAGGGAAATCCCATCTGTGTTCAGATTCCATGGGATAGGAATCCTGAGGCTTTGGCCAAGTGGGCAGAAGGCAGGACAGGATTTCCTTGGATTGATGCAATTATGACACAGCTCCGTCAGGAAGGTTGGATTCACCATTTAGCCAGACATGCTGTGGCATGCTTCTTGACTCGAGGTGACCTGTGGATTAGTTGGGAAGAAGGAATGAAGGTACAATTTTTCATTAATGAATTTCTGATGTAGATAATAAGAATTAAATACAAACTATACCCATTGGTAAATGCATCAAAGTAGGTTTTAAAGCTTAAACTGTGGTCAAAAAATTTAAACCATGTAGTTATGGTAGGTGTGTTGAGGCCTAACTTTCAGGTGCAGAGCATGCCCTTTTGTAGATGTCTAGAAATGACCTTTGGTGCTTAACTTTAGGTAACCCAGTTTGAAAATTGAGGCCAGCAATTATTAAATCCATGGGTTCTTTTAAAATCTAAATAGAATATGGGGAAATTGAGTAGATGACCTCTTGAGGTCCCTTTCATCCCTACATTTCTATGATAAGAATAAATACAGATTATTCATCAGCTAATAGAAATTATTTCCCAAACATACTCTCCACCCCCCTTCCAAAAAAGAAACCACCCACCTTTTCTTTTCAGATTAGTAGAGAAAACAAGATGGGAACTGAGGTGGGGGCGGGAAAGTAAGTGTTGAGGACACTCGGCACCTGGCCGTATCAGACCCATACATGTTGGACAACATGATTTGTGAGTAATCACAATTAATTAGTCCAACTAACTAGTACCAAATCTTCCTAAAACTGGAGACATGGCCATTCAGAGTACAAAGTTGTGTCAGTCTCATTGTTATTATTTGCATCATTCTTTGTTCAGTCCTTGCTTTTGTTTGTGTTTCAGATAATAAAACAAATCTCTAAATATGGTCACAATTTTTTTTTTAACTAATTACAGTTCTAAACAAAGTTTTTACTGTTTGAAACTGAGTTGTGTTCACTTCCTTCTTCCTGTTTCACATGTAAACAGCACTCTTGGTTATGCAAGTAATTGCATGAAAAATCCTAAGGCAGCTTGTCTTATGCAATTTATACATGTGTAAATTGTATGTCTGTATGCCTATAACATACAGCTTTGTGCATTTGATTGTACATATTACAGTTATTATTTGGCCTACCCTTGGAGTAAATAACCCAAGGTACAGAGGAACATATTTGTGTAGTACAAGAAGAAATAAATGATACCTCTCTGTGCCGGTGAGAGTGAATCTCTCCTGCTAATTCTAGGTAGTGTGTTATACAATCTTAGCAAGTATGCTTGAAGGGGAGCATCTAGTGGACCCATTGTGTACTTACATTTTGTCTCTCACCAGCAGAAGCTGGTCCAGTAAAAGATATTACCTCACCCACCCTGTATCTCTAAACTTGTTAGATTGGTAGCCACTTCAATTTAAAAATGCTTAAAAAGCATTTCAACTAAATGTTTTTCAAAAAATACATAACTTAATTGTTTTAATAAAAAGGCATAGTTGCAGGTATTCATGTAACAGTTTATAGGTTTTTTTAATATCTTCTTTAAATAGCTCTTGTTAACTGATACTGATTGAACTCTACTTTTTAGCTTTCTGCAGTGTTCTAATAGTGAATTTGGAATGAAGTATTAAACGCAAGTTTAGCAAGAAAAGACCTAATAACCCCTACCCTCCCACACACACTTTTTTGCTGTGTATTAAACTTTACTATTTTATTTCTGATTTCTAGCAGAACATATTAATTCTAGTCATGGATCACATTAATATTTGTGGTTTACTATTGTCCTGGGAAGGGAATTAGATTGTTTGTTACCTAATCACAAGATGTTCTATATAAGTTTTAAAGGAAAAGTAACTACTCACTGAATACTTTTAAAATGTGTGCTAAATAAGAATATATGTATTGAAAAGGAACTTTCAAAGCAACTTTAGAAAACCTTTTCACTATTTTAGTATTTTCCTTCAAGGAATAAGATTCTCTCTCTTTCAGACAACAATCTTAATGATGCGTCTAAGCAGGGGAGCTTGTTTTATGCAAGTTAGGATTGATCAGATGGGCTTTCTCTATAGAAAGCACTGGAAATTTGAAATTCTTCTTTGAGTGTCCTCTACGACTACGTAGTCCCTCTCTTGGGACTGGTGCAGCAGGATAGTAGAATCTTCTAGTAGAAGTGCCCATTAGGTGCCCACACTCCCCTGCATCTAGTGCTCAAATGTGTTCTGAGGGTGAGATTTAAAGAGGTTGTGGCACTGTTGGCACCTCATTTCCTTCCAGCTGCAGCAGTAAAAGAATGTGAACCAACAGATCTCATGATCCACTAATACTTATTGCCTGTATCTTAGTGTAGTGTTGTTAGTTTAATAGTTTTATAGTTAGTAGTCTATAGTTAGTTTTTACTGTAACCTATACATTAGGTTAGATTTAGATTAGATCGTGGATTTAAGGAAAAACTTTATTTTTCAATACGATTGATCCCAGTATGAAGAAACACAGGTTCAAGCAGTGCGTGTTGTGCCCAGAGGTCTTCCTGGTATCTGACCTGCAGGTTCAGTGTTTTAAAATGTTTTGGAGGGAGCCATTACCCATCTATAGCACATTCACATCTTGGGCTGGCAAAGAAAGACAAAAGAGTCTTTAGACCTTTTATTACTGGTGGTTTTGTCTGTCAAGCTTCTGGGATCCAAGAACTCTAAAGGATCTAAAGGAAAAAAAGGATGGGAGGCCTGAATCAGCTCTGAGTACATCTGAATTCAAGAAAATTGAATCACCGAAGGGATTGGTCCTGGCACTAAGTTCCAGTTCCAGATTGGTGGATTTGACCAATTCTAAACCCTCCGATACGACTCAAAAAATGAATGCGTTATTCTGTGGAACTGGTTTCCGACTGTGTCTCATGGCTCTCCTGATAAGAGACTGAGATGGGATACTAAATGCAGAGAATCTCCAGTATCAGTTCCACAATCTAAGACCCTCAACTGGATCGTTAAGAAGGGACTTGTCACCACTTTACATGATCCAGATCCCTACCATGGTCACTTCACTTGCTGCTTCAATATTGGATCCACAGATATAGAGCCAGATCCCACGAGCATGCCTGGGATCTGATCATTTTCAGATCAGAATTTCCCTTCTTGGCACCTTATATTCTGAACAAAGAATATAATGAAGGATTGGAGTGACCAGCAGGATTGCCCTATATGACCTTGGAGTCCTTAGCCATATTGGTCAACCTGAGCTTACCACTGTCACTTTATGAAGCATGAATCTTCAGTCCTGGTACATCTTTCACCGGAACCGAGGGGCCTGGCTCTGACACCTAGAGAATTTTCCCCATCCTTGCTACAGGAGACACTATTTGATGAAGAGCATCAGAGAACATCTCCTCTACAGAAATTTCAACAACAATATATGGAGCTTGGACAGTGGCTCATCTCCTGATGAAAATGTGGGTGTAATTGCAGCAGCCTCTCTTGAGGATGTGATTTTAATTTCATGAGCTAATGGATAGGGTGGCATCAAGTTTAAAACTACCATCAGTAGCTTTGAAAGAAACCACGCATCTGGTTTTTGACATTTTGGGCTCTACTGTAAAGAGTAAGGTCCCATTGCCCATTTTGGAAGATCTCTGGCAGCTATAAAAATCTCTGGTCCAATACATCTTCATGTCAATCAGCTTTAAAAAAGGCAGATAAATTATGTCAGGTCCCAATGAAGGGTTCTCCTATTTTCATGTGCACCCTCATCCTAATTCTGTAGTGGTAGCAGTAACAGTTTGGTGATCCAGATCAGGTCTACGTTTGATGACTTCAACTCCTTATGACAGAGAGAGGAAAAAGTTGGACTCCCTAGGGAGAAAATTATTTTTGCCAGCTTCTTTAAACATGCATGTGGCCAATTATCAAGCAGCAGTGGCCAAATATTAATTTCACTTCTGGGAGAAGATCTCAATGTTAACCAAGTACCTCTCAGAGGATCAGAGAAGCTTAACAACCACTCTCATTAAGAAGAGCCAGAATGTGGCAAAACATGCCCATAGGGCATTGTTTGATGTTTCTGACACCGCTTCAAGAGCTATGGCATCAGCAGTAGCTCTCCACAGATATACATGATCTTCATCTTTGCCTGTGGAAACAAAGACAAAAATTAAGGATTTACCTTTTGAAAGAAACGGGCTGTTCAGTTCAAAAACTCTTGAAGTGCTGGAGAAAATGGACACACACTCCACTGCCAGATCTATGGGGTTATTACCTCCTTATTGTAGAAGGACATCTGCATTTATCAAATTTCAGAAACCATACACCAGACCCTTGCTAGAACACGGGATTTGAGATCCATGCCAAGTACAGCGTTATAGCGGGGACCACATTAAAATGAAATTATATTTTTGTGACCAAAATTTCAATACAGGTATATGTAGTTGTGTATTCGCAGGTTATAGCGGGCTAACAATAGCATCAAAACTTGGAACTGTCACGAAAAACGAGTCTACAAGATACAGTACTCACCACGGGCGTCAGTGGAAATTGCGTTTTGAAATGAAGCGATTTTAATGAATTTGGTTAAATGCTTTGTGTGCTTTGTTTTGATTGTCCGCTTTCAAGCGCCATGAACTTCCATCTTCGCATATGGAATGCCATAGAGAAAATTATATATTCTGTATATATAAATATGTATATAGAAATTTTTGTAGCACTAATTACCTTCACATCCATAAAGTATAGAAAACCTTAGAAAATAAACTCCTACTTGAAGGAAACAGTAAACGAGAAAAAAGTGTTGCTTTATTAGAGATTTAAAGTAGACATTACAATAAACTAGTCTACTTTTTCTTTAAAAAGTCGGTGAGTTGCTTTTGCTTTTTGCTGCTGTGCTGCTTCCGCTTAGCAAACTGCAAAAGACTACGTAGCCGTATAATTTTTATAGGCTCAACGTCTTGGGTCTCAAACCATCTCAAAGCAGTCTCTAAGCCAGCTGCAGTCGCAGTTGACGTTGGAACGATGTCCACTTCATCTTCCTCCTCTTCTTCCACGGCGAAGGCCAATTCTTCAGCTTCTGGAATGTTGTTTGGTCATACTGCCTGAAGAATTTGGTCATCTGTTAGACTTTCAGCAACGGGACAAAATTCTTCTGCTTCATCATCGCCTCTTATCCAGGACGTGATATTTTGTGGCAGAACAGTTACCCTGAGCCCATATAGTTGCTGGGACAGCTCCTGCATCCACTCCATGTCTGTTCTTCCAACTTCCTCCTCTGTAAATCCCTCTAAGTCAAATTCCTCGTCAGACTGTGATATAGTATGTGTGTCTTTCCTCCAACGATCTTGCATGTATGATAAGGTAATGAACACCAAGGTCACTTAAAACTCAAAAAAATTGTACTGTACTTAAATTTGGGATCCATGGCCACTACCGCGTTATATCCAAATTTGCGTTTTGACTTCTACCTTTTGGCCTTTCTGCCACACCCAGAGTCCACCAAATGCATGGGTCTGTTAGCAGCATATATGAGGAGAAATTTTTTTTTCGTCTTCCTGTATTTAGACAGTTGGCTTCTGAAGGCTCCATCCAAAGAAGAATTACAGAAAGCCATTTGGATTACTCACGTTTTTTGTTTAGAACACTAGGTCTTCTTATAAACAAAGGAGAGTCTTTTCTCACACCATCACAAAAGATTCCATTCATTGATGTGATTCTCGACTCCATAAAAGGAAGAGTATTCCATCTCTCTCAGAAGATAGTTTATTTAACTCTGTTGGGTCTGATGGCATCCACAACATATTTGACTCTGTATGCTGGGCTCAGAATGAGACATCTTCAACACTGGCTACAAAGAAATTTCAGACCCATTACAGACAGCATGCAAAAATTACTCACTGTTCTAAGGAATATTTGTCTTTTGCTAAGGTGGTGGCTGGAACCTCAAAATGCCCTCTAAGGAGTTTTTGTTCAGCCTTCCTTCTCCTTCTTTATTAATAACAGTAACCATAGATGCTCCAAAGACAGGGTGGAAGGGAACCTTTGCAGTCTGTTTATTCGAGGCCTTTTGAATGACAGAGAATCCCTGTTACACATAAATGTATTGGAACTGAGGGCAATCCAGTTAGCTGTCAGAGCATCTCTCTTACAGCTGCGAAATGCAGTAATTCAGGTGGCCACGGACAACGTGTCAGCAACATATGTGAACAAACAAGGAGGAACTTGATCATCTTAACTTTGCAAAGAGGCAGTAAAACTTTGGGATTAGTGTATCCAGCACAACGTACACTCAATTGCCTTGCAAGAAGCAAGTAAACATAATTTGATTGCAGATCAGCTGAACAGAGATTCTTTGCAGACAAATGAATGGTCTCTTAAAAAATAATATGGTAATTCAGGATATTTTTAGCCTTTGGGGATTTCTGGACAGAGACCTATTTGCAACCAGATTCAATATGAATTGTCCCTATTTCTGCTCAAAATCGGGCTTGGACAGCCTGTCATTGACCTATATATTCCCCCTAGATTGGGAAGGAGGGTTCAGTGTATGCATTTCCCCTCATTCCCCAGTGATAAAAAAGGTAAGGCAAGATTCTCATTGCACCAGAGTGGCCAAGACAACAGTGGTACACCGAATGACTTCATTTATCCAAAGGTAATGACAGAATTCTCCCGTTATCAATGGGTCTACTACCCCACCAGGAGGGGAAGGTTGTCCCCCCAGATCTTCAGTCGTTAAATTTGAGAGATTGGGCGATAGGCCTTTGACAGAGTTAGAAAGATTGTGCTCAGTTCAGATGCAAAGAATTTTAATTAATCCCAGAAAACTATCAACTACAAAAAAAATTATGGGTTCAAGTGAAGAAGATTGTTTTTGTGTTTTATGGGCAACTGGGAAAAGTGTTTGACCTGGTGTTAGCTCCAATACAACTTACTGTAGAATATCTATTATGCTTAAAAAGAGTGGGGTTGCCTCTGCCCTTCATTAAGGTTCATCTAGCTGCATACCATACTCATATTAATGGAAAAAATATATAATATATTTATTTGCATACACTGGTCAAAAACTTTTTGAAAGGGCTACTGAACGTGTATTCCCCAGTGCAAGACCCTGTCACTCCAAGGAATTTGAATTTAGTTTTGACTCATCTCTTGTCTAACTTGAGCTTATAGTTAGCTGCTCTTTGCTTCACTTCTCTGTGAAGACAGTGTTATGATAGCAATTACTTCCACAAGAAGAATTTGTGAACTACATGCATTGGTGGGAACCCTCCCTCCCCCCATGCACTTTTTATAAGGATGTGGTGGTTCTTAGACCAGACCCTGAATTTCTTCCTAAAATTGTTTCTGAGTTTTGTGTAAATCAGCCCATTAATCTATTCTTTCCAAAGCCTCATTCATCTGAAGAGAAAAATTTAGATTACATTCTTTAGATACCAAGAGAGTACTCTCATATTACTTAGATTGACCAAAGAGTTTTAAGTCTTCTTCCAAGTTATTTATTTCATATGCTGGTAACTCCAAAAGTAAAGTCATTTCTCTGTCCCCCTGTCTAGATAGGTTAGTGCATTTAAGAATGTTACAGAAGAGCTTCTTTCACCATTCCTAGCCTGTCCAGAGCTCATTCTACTAGAGCAGTAATTACATCTGTGGCTTTTTATAAACATATTGCCCTTATTGAGACATGCAAAGCTGCTACGTGGAAGTTGTTTCACATTTTCACAAAGCATTATGCATTGAATATGGCATCCCAGTTGCACACCCAGTTTGGTAGAGTGGTACTCCAATCCTTGTTTAGTTAGAACTCCGCATCCCTCTATTCAATTTGCTGTACTGCTTGCAAGACTATCCTAAGAGTGGGGATATGCTGAGGACACTCGAAGAAATGAAGGTTACTTACTTGTAACTGGAGTTCTTTGAGATGGGCTCTGCATATTCATGCTCCCTGACCACCTTCCCCACTCCTGCAGAGTCCAAATTAAAATATCTTGAGTTTTCTGCTCTAGCAGTGGAAGGAACTGAGGGGGCAATGTTGCCATGCCCCCTTTAAACTCTCACCATCAGAATGTGCTCAAGTGCTAGACAGGGTGGGCAGGGGAACACGGGTGCCTAATGAGCACTGCTAATAGAAGGTTCTACTATCCTGCACTGGTCGGTATGAGTCCCAAGGAGTGACTATGCAGTGATCTCTAAGAACTCCAGTTGTAAGTAACCTTCATATGTCAAAGCTATTAAGTTCTAGAATTTTTTAGAATAAGTAATTATTAAATGTTAACTTCACCTTGAACGGTCTCTTGCAACATATGTATCCTCATGTATAACAGTCTGTTCCATTTAGCTGTGACACTGAGTACCTTTCCCAGACCTGAAGAGCTCTGTGTAAGCTCAGAAGCTTCTCTCTTTCACTAAGAGAAGTAATCTAATAAAAGATATTACCTCGCCTACCTTGTCTCTCTAATTATTAAGTTAACTGTTAAGTTAATTGAAACATCTTCCAAAAAGCTATAAAAGTTAACTTTCTCACTAGAAAGCATTAGGAAATTAATGTAGCTTTCTAGTAGAGTACGTACGGAGCTAACTGGGAAAGAAAATTCCACCCCGACCAGAGACAGTGTGGCCTAGTGGGTAGAGCACAGCACAGGGATTCAGGAGACCTAGGTTCTATTCCTAACTCTGCCACTAGCCTACTTAGGTGACTTTGAGCGAGTTATTTCACCGTTCTTTGCCTCAGTTTTGCCTCAATCTGTAAAATGGATTTGTGCAAAATATGTCCAACTTCTGTGCTGTAGAAGCCAGACACTATTCAGACACTTTTCCACTATCCCACTTGAATGGACTTATAAAGAGGTACTTGTGTAAGTATTGAGCACTTTTTAGATGTTACCAAGTCTGGGCAAATGTCAGAAAAGATAGGATTTCAACATTTAAGAGCATAGTTTCCTGTACTGACATCTTGATAGCTGAGCAATGCTTAGGAGTGTTTGTGGAAAAATTTAACACATTTAGAATAACTTGATACTGTTATTTCTCAAGGTGTTTGAAGAATTGCTGCTTGATGCGGATTGGAGTGTAAATGCTGGAAGCTGGATGTGGCTTTCCTGTAGTTCGTTTTTTCAGCAGTTTTTTCACTGCTACTGTCCTGTGAGTTTTGGCAGAAGAACTGATCCTAATGGGGATTACATCAGGTAATCTCACATACAATCCTCCCCAGAAATATAAAGCTATCATTAAAGTTGCCTCAGTTTCAAACAGCTGTGTGTTTTAAACTATACTTTTTTCTTTTTTCTTTAAAGACGTTATTTGCCTATACTTAGAGGTTTCCCTGCAAAATACATATACGATCCTTGGAATGCCCCAGAGAGCATCCAGAAGGCTGCAAAATGTGTAGTAGGAGTTCATTATCCTAAACCAATGGTAAATCATGCAGAAGCAAGCCGCCTGAATATTGAGAGGATGAAACAAATCTACCAGCAGCTTTCACGATACAGAGGATTGGGTATGACTGTAGTCTCCTTCATGTATTTATTTGAGATTTTGTCTCCCCTTCTAGTTGTGACAACCCATTCTGTAGCCATGGTGGCCAGATATGAGCCCAGTGTCAGGGGTAGCCTCGTTAACTGACTAAAGTGGATTATAAGAGCAGTGTACTGGTAACACTTACTTTTTCCCGCTCACTCACCTCTTCCCAGCACTTTGCAATGTATCTCGTCTGCACCTGCCTAGGGAGTTAGTCCTGAAGTTTCTTTTAAGGTCATGTCATCTCCTGGGCATCAAATTAGTCTTGTGTAGATTAATTTTACTACCAGATAGAACTATTGCATGAAAAAGTTACAGTGGAAAAGGTCTTGCAACCTTAACTGTACAATCTGCTATTCACAAACATGGTGGTTTATCTTGAGAAATTAATTTGAACCCTTTGTTTACATTCTTCCATCCATGTATAAAAGTCCACTTCTCCCACTGTTGTGCAACATGTGCATTTGTTGACACCTGCCTGTCCAAATAATGGTTGTAATCCAGGGATACAGGGTATGCATAGATATGAAGTAACTTGTGATGTCTCTTGCACTAAAATGCACCATATTTAACATACACAATTAAAGTTTCTTGCAAAAATAATACTGACTTTTTGATAAGTAAAATAATTATAATCTAAAATTTCTTGGACAGATATTCCAATTTACAGTAGAGGGGGGAAAAAAATAATTCTCTCCACTGATGAAGTTAAACTATTAAAGAAAATACTCTTGGGAGACAAGGGAAGATATATACTAAATCAAAATATATTTGCTTCCCTCAATATTGTTAGCAATTAATTTTGTTTCCTTGATTAGGTCTTCTTGCAACAGTGCCTTCTAACCCAAATGGAAATGGTGGCCTAATGGGATATTCACCAGGAGAAAACATCTCTGGTTGTAGTAGTGCAAGTGGTAAGTAAAATCTCCTATTCTGACAAAAGTATTGGAACTGAGAAGTTGTACAAATTCCTTAAGTGAGCCCCCTAGTATGCTATTATGTAGAAACAGCTACCCTCACGAAAACAGTTTTGTGAAAACTGCTCTTAAGAATGTTTTCAGATCCACTCTTCCACCATAGTTAATTTTTGCATGGTTATATAAATGCTGATAAGCCGCTCATCTGAAGAATTGGTATATTCAACATAAGTAAGTAAACCTTTAGAGAGGAATGTTCTAACCCTTGTAAAAGTATTAATACATTTCAAGCAATTCTTCAAAATATTTGTACATATATTTCCCTCCTAGGAATCATTAATACCTTGTGACAGTGGTAACATAATAGATTAAATCAGACTGTAAATTCTTTGAGGCAAGGCCCATTTTTGCTATATTTGTACCATGCCTAGTACTTTGGGGACTAGATACTCTAGGCACCACCACAATACAAATAATGATGGTAAAATATCCCCACATACCTACAATACATAATGTATAACTTTCAATTGGGTTTTAATGAAAAATATTTTTAGCTTACAGACATTTTTTAGGTGATGTACAGATGCTAGTATTTTATATACAGAATATAGGGAATAATAAAAAACATGCTTTGAAACTTAAACATCAAAGGCAAAACTTTTAAAGGGGCTTCAGTCCAGCATACAAAATGAGGGGACGATCTTGCATTATCAAATTCTTGTGTACATAAACTGCATTTGTACTTTTCATATCAGGAATTTGAGTCTCACCTAACTGGTTGATGCACAGAGATCTGAATTTGTTTGAGCAATACCTTGGACATATAAAATTTTCCCCATAACTTTCGAGGTTACATTAAAAAAATCTTCAAAAATTTGACCTTACAGAACCCTTTATTGCTTTAGAATGCAATATTCAATCATTCCCATTTTGTACAAGACAGTAAATACATATTTCAAACATTATAGACTTTCAAACATTACACTTAATTATTTATTAAATGTTCAATCTGTGCTGTATTCAATGCTGAAAATATTTTTTTTAAAATATCCTTTTTTCAGGAGCTCAAATGGGAAGCAATGATGGTCATACAGTGGGCGTTCAGACATGTTCCCTAGAAGACTCACATGCAGGATCAAGTGGAATTCAGCAGCATGGTATTATTTAGCAAATAAAATGTGTTCAGAGACGTTCTCACGATTCTGGAAATTGTTAAAATCCTATAAATATCTGATATTTTTTCCCTGGTGACAGCAGAATTCTAAAATTGAGCTTGGCTCACTTTTCTTTGTTGAAACATAAATGTGTAATGATTATATCATTTAGCATGATATTAATTTGTGGCCTCAAATACAAAGAGCTGTCTCCAGAATCAAGTTGTAAACAATAGTAGCTATGTTTGTTTTCAGGGTTGGGGTAAGGATATTTTACAGTAGTCTTTGGTAGGATACCAGCATAGAAATCAGAGGTCTCTTTTTGTCTCCTGTTACAAATAACACCCAAGATCACTACAGCTGAGAGCTTGAAGGAAGTAAAATTTCCATTTGTTTACTTTGTGCATTTGACCACAATTTGTGTAGAGCCCACTGTTTGTATGGGTGAACAGGCAGAAGAAATATTTTTTTAAAGAGTTAGAAATACAGTTGCTGTCAAATAGGTATCCACATCACAAAATCATTACCTGAGTTGGCCTCGCATTGCAATCTCAGCAGGGATTGCGGGTTGACAGAACAGATGTGGAGACAGGACTTCACTGTCACTCCTTACAGGCCTCCAGAACATGGCTGAAGCAAATGTTTGGGCAGAATAGGAAAACTTGCTCTTGCTTCTGCAGTACCTGTTCTCTTGATGTATCGAGGGCTGTCGGGCAATTTACATGAAATAGAAAATTCTGGTTCATCCCAGTTTAGTTGTGCTGTTGACTCCTGTTATCTTGAGAATAGTAAAAAGGATGATTGGGCAGTGTCAAAACTAAAGTTTGTAGCAGTTAGAAAAGGTGTGTGTGTGTGTGTGTGTGTGTGTGTGTGTGTGTGTGTGTAACTTTTTAGTACAAGAATTCTTCTGCGAACAAGAATGATTTCTGGCCAGACGTCTCTGTGTTTGGGAGTTCAAGGTTTGGCTCCCCTTGTTCATACAAAAGTTTAATGGATACAAGCCTATAACTGTGATAAATAAAAGGAAAACACAGGAATGATTTAAGTAAATGTGTACTGTATTTTAACAGGTTATTCTCAAGGCAGCAGTATTGTACATTATGCCCAGGGAGACCATCAGCAATCACATTTACTGCAACAAGGTGACTTATGTTTTAAAAGATGTCATTTGGATACATAAAAAGCAAAATAGTTTCTCAAGTTAGATGTTGATTTCATTTTTCAGGAAGAACAGGAAGCACTGGTATCAGCACTGGGAAACGCCCAAATCCAGAAAAGGAAACTCAGAGCATTGGGCCGAAAGTCCAGCGACAGAGCACTAATTAGATTGGTAAGAAAGGAAACTCTAAAACATCTTGTTAGTGAGCTAAATTACTATATAGTGTTTGCAACCATTAATGTACAACGTGTGTGCCATTGCATGGTATAAAGGGGAGCAAATATACATAACTACTGACTGAATGTGGCTGAAAAGGAACAGCAGCTGTGCTCTGCTTTCTCATGCACACAATTGTGGTGGGAGTAGAAGGACGAAAAGCAAGTTCTTCTTTGAGTGCTGGTCCCTGTGTGCATTCCATTGTGGGTGTGCATGCGCCTTAGACTAGAGAATTTTTGAAAGCAGTATCCAGAGGTCAGGGCCTGTGCCTTTACTCTCTTCATGCTCTGCACCAAGTATATAAGGGATGGGGAGAACTGATGGCCTCTTCAGTTCTTCTTACCGCGCCATGGCCGAAATCTGAGTCGCCAGTGCAGTGCTGTTTGTTTCTCTTCAGCCTGATCCTTAAAACCTGTAAATATTTAAAAGTTTACCAGTTTTATCTTTAGTATAGTTAATGTTTTTAATAGTTCTATTAATATAGCAATGGATAGTTCAATGGATAGTTAAAATCCCCTCCCTGGGGACTCATGTGCATCCCAGAATGTGATTTAGATTATCTGGCTTTAAAAGCTTTATCTCCTGTGCTTTCACCTTTCTGGTTAGAGACAACCACCAGCGCTGCCTGTACTGCTTTGGGGAAGTGCCTGTCTCTTCCAGATGCAGTATCTGTCACTCCTTCCCTAGCTAGATGCTGCTACAAGTGCAAGAATTCTGGCTTAAAAAGCACCTCATGGAAAAGACTAAGAAGCCCCAGTCAGACCTAGGTCGAGGAAACCCCCTGTACATCGGCCAGAGTCATCAAGGAGTCTGCGTCCTGGTGTGAAGCCTGATGGAGGAGTGATCGAGAATATGCCTATGGACCCTTCATCAGGGGTTCCTTGCAGGAGCAGAGCATGCTTTCATAAGCACAGAAGCAGATCTCCCCTCTAAGTCCACTCCAAAGAGGACAGATCTCTCCCTGTCCAAGTCAGGCAGGTCTTTGTGCCCAGCTCCCAACCACTTAGGACATCCTAAATCCCAGATCTATGATAAAAAGGTGCATAGGAGCAAATCTATGCCACTACGGGACTCTGCACTGGCACTACCTCTGCTGGTGATCCTGTCCAGGTCAAGAGACCATGAATCACTGGTACCGATAAAGAGCACTCATCAGGAACCTCATCCACCGTCCATACCACCACAACGCCATATGCATCTGACAACTCAGCCTTCCTACATCAGCTCCATCTGTACAGCCAGATAGAACCGCATGCCATTTGGAAATATATACCACTCTGGAAGACATCTTTGTTCTCCCATATCCACAATCTCCTGTGTTGTCTGAACCAACCCTCACCAAATAGATTTTGATTCCCTCCCCTGCCCCCTGAGGAGATGCAGGCTATGGGAGAAATCTGTTCCCCATTCTGCCTACTAGCCACGACTTTTCTTCAATGGAACTGATGGCACCACTGATCGAGCTGGATTTGGACCTTCCCATTGTCAGGGGAATCATATACCAGACCAGAGGAACTGTATATAGAAGTGGTCATCTTATGGAACTAGTGTATCAAGAACCACACCACCCTACTTGGCAGTGTACCTTCGAGGAACCCAGAATTCATTGGCAGACAGCCTCAGTAGGCATTTTGCCATCCATGATGAGGTGGGTGGTGAACAGCATTTTCTTTCAGTGGGGGAAACCCCCACTTGGGAGGCAAACAGGAAATGCAACATATACTGCTTCAGAGAAGCTCAAGAAAAGCACTCCAGAGGCAGTGCTCTCCTACTGCCTTGGACAGATCACTTTAGATGTCTTCTATCCCATCCCACTACCACCTCAGGTTCTATGGAAGATTCAGCAGCAAAGGGCATGGAGTCACCCTTGTCACCCCCAAATGGCTCAGACAATTCTGGTTTCGAAGCCTCCTACAAATGTCATCCTGCTCACATGAATCAGCATTCAGTTCATCCTCTCATTTCTTGATTTATTTTTTGAAAGGCCTGATTAATGTTTCTCTTCTCTGTCTGCTCCTGTACCTGTATGGGATTTAAACTAGTCCTCTCCAAACACATGGGACCCCCTTTTTGAGCCTATGGCTTACAACTTCATTATCTTCGTCTATGAAGACGACCTTTTTGGTGGTAATCACTTCTGTCAGGAGAGTTTCAGAACTTCTGGCTGACCTTCTTTTCATGGCCTTCCATATGGACAAGGGTCCATATTCCCTTAGGATATGCCATAAGTTTATGCTTAGGGTAATGTCAGCTTTTTATTTAAACCAAATGATCAATCTTCCAGTGTGTGTTTTCCCAAAACCTCATTTGTCTAAAACTAAGGAAACAAGTTATATGTGGGATGTTCGTAGAGCCCGGCATCCTACTTGGACCACACTAGATCCTTCAGGACTTCCCTCAGGCTTTTTGTAGCCTTTGCTGAGAACATTAAGGGTCAATCTGCATTGTCTTGGTGAATCTCACTGGATTTCTGACTGCATTAAGCTCTGCTACAATCTTGCTAAAATCACTCCTCCACCAAGAGTAATAGCTCACTCCACCGGGGCTCAGTCCACTTCATCAGCTTTTCTCAGCAATGTTCCAATAGCTGTTGTATGCAAGACAGCAACATGGTTGTGTCTGCATACCTTTTCCACTCATTATGCCATCACTCAAGTATCCTGTAATGATACCAGTTTAGTAACACAGACTTGCCAATCTCTCTTCAGATGATCCAAAGTCCCTCCACTGTAAGGGAACTGCTGATGAATCACCTACAGTGGAATGTATATGCGCACTCTAAGGAGAAAAAAGTTATTTACCTGTATAGTAACTCTTGTTCTTCGAGATGTGTTGTACACACATACATTTCATGACCCTCCAACCTTCCAAAGTACTTCGGACATTACATACAGCAATGTGAAGGAACGGAGCAGAAGGCGGCAGATACTCCGCTTGTATAATCTCACCTGAAGGCATGAGGAGATCAGGGAAGCATGCACTGCGTAGTGGTGCTGCTGCACTGAGCACACAAACATCTACAGTGGAATGTATGTGTTCACAACACGTCTCGAAAAACAACTGTTACCATACAGATAAATAATCGTTTTTTCTTGCTAGTTTAGATTCTTCTTTTACTCTCAAGACGATGGATCTTTCCCATAGTTTGCCACAGGTTCACCAGGCACAGTCAGTGCGTCACCCAACATCGGGGGTTTATTCAATCTTTACTCACCCACCAACAGCCAGTTTCCAGAAGGTTCTGATCAGAACCTTTCTGCCGGTAAGGAAACCAACCCCTCACTGGGACCTTAATTTAGTACTTTCATGTCTTACTATGCCACTCTTTGAACTAATAGCTATGTGTTTCACGTCTCACCTGTAGATAAATGTTGCCTTCCTCATTGCTATCACCTTGGCCAGAAAGGTAGGTGAACTTGGAGTCCTAATGGCCATACATAATATCCTATAAGGACAGAGTCTCTATATCCAACTACATCCAAAATTTACTCATAAAATTGTTCTAACATTTCATATAAACCAGTCAATTCATTTACCTGTGCCTTTCCAAAGCTTTATGCCTTTAGTGAGGAGAGGAGACTTAATTCTCTCGACGAATTATGAGCATGGTCATTTTATCTGCAGAGAACAAAACCAATCAGAAAAGCCATCTAGACTGTTCATTTCCATTCCAGAGTGAGTTTAAGGTCAAGCTATATCTTCTCAGTGGATCTCTGGGTATATCCTATTCTGTTATCAGATGGCACAGCTTCCTCCCTCACATGGGGTAAAGATTTACTATGCAAGAGAACAAGCAGCCTCAGAAGCATCACTTCAAGAAGCATCCCTGCTTAGCATTTGCAGGACAGCCTATATGGAGTTTCATCCACACATTCATGAGGCGTTATTCCTGGGTCCAAGACTCTGCCGTTGACTCATCCTTTGGGGCACTGGTTCTACAAGCAGCTATACCACCTGTGTTCTTGCACCCACCTCCTCTCTGAATACTGCTTGTCAGTTATCCATAGGGCCCAGCACTCAAAGAAGAAAGGGAAATTGCTTACCTTGTTGTAAGTGTCTGAAGTTCCTCAAGATGTGTGGTCCCTATCTGTCTTCCACTTCCCAACCTCCTTCACCTCTTCTTCGGAGCTTGGCAAGATTCACAGTAGAGAAGAAACTGGAAGAGTAGGGGTTCAGGCATGGACCAATAGACATTACTTGCAAAACTTCTTTGGTCTCAGGCGCATGGAACGCATGCGTACCCACAGTGGAATAGATAGGGACCACACATCTTGAAGAACTCCAGTTACAACAAGGTAAGTAATTTCCCTTTGTATGGGATTGGGCGGTGAATGGCCTTGTGGTGGTGGGACAGGGCTTCAGAAAGAAAAGCACTCCGTATGGATGTCCTAAGATGTGCATTTAGGTTTGGCTCCTCTTAGATTCTCAGGCTCTGCATGGTTTCAAGGCCAAGACCTCTGTGTGATCCATACCACTGTTAATTTCTCTTAACGTGAAAGTGTAGCATGTAGTGTGTTTTTTCATGCTGTCATAGCCATATGTTTTTTACACTTTCCATTCCTTGGGTTCTTCCTGTGATAGGGAGGATTTAGCTAAGCATAATGGGCCATAACTGCAAGTTTAATTCTTTGACAGGACTATTAGTCAATTTTCTCATGGTAAGATCTAATGCATCTTGTACCCAGTGTTACTGCATGTTGGCACATCATCTTCATAAAGACATTGCAGTACGGTATTGATGCTGTACTGTGATTTCTGTGGCTCTGTCTCAAATTAAGTCAGTGTCCTCTGATTCTTTATCTCCATCACCCTACTAGCTTCTTGAAGCATTGGGAATGGAATCTAGAGATCCTGCTCCATTTGCTCTGCACTACACTTCCACCCCCTGCTATCTTACATATATCAAGCAATGTGGATGTGCTGCACTGGTGGTGGTTCTTCGAGTGATATCCCCATGGGTGCTCCACTGTAGTTGCGACAGCGCCTTTGCGTCTGGAGTCGGACATCTTCAATAGCAGTGCCCGTCGAACCGCATATGTGCACCTCCCCTCCCCGCGCGCTGTGTGCGGGTAGTATAAATAGAGCTGTGTGGTCCAACTGCCCTCAGTTCCCTCTCTACTGCCTGCATTCTGGAATGGAACAGTTAGCAGAGCCCACTTCACTATTTAGATAGTTTCTTACCTGTTTTTTCCTCTTGTAGTTGGCTAGCTCTTTCATCCTTCAAAAAAAAAAAAAAAAAAAAAAGTTTTTTGTTTTCCCTAATTCCCGTCAGCAAAGCTATTCCCTGACCCTTATGCCTGGTTCCTCCGGGTTTAAGCGGTGTGTGTCATGTGGGATCGCCTTCTCTATAATGGACAGCCACGCACAGTGTATCCGTTGCCTGGGAGTGGGACAGGTTTCTCAGAACTGTTCCCACTGTCTGGGCTTAAAGCCCAAGAGCAAGGAAAGACAGGGACCTTAAACTCAAACTATTCCTCATGGAAAAGTCCCTGCGACCAGCATCGGATCCCGGTTCTTATTCCTCACTGGAGAGACCCTCACGCTCAGCAAGGTCGTCTGCCGACCCTCACTCTCCTTGCCCAAGTAAGGGAAGATCATCCTCTAACCAGGCTGACACTAAGAAGAGAGCAATCCCTCCTTCAGTTCCTGAGGCGCAAACTGCAGGGATGCCATCCCCAGCTAGATCCGTGGTGCGAATGGCTTCTGAGAAGAGGCACAAAGCTGCTCTTAGACTGACTACCTCAGCCCCTGAGAGGAAGTCTAAGGACCATGCCAGGACAAAACAGCTGCTATTGGCGTCACCGCCTGTTGTGGGTGACTAAAGCAAGCCCTTTACCTCCTCGGCGGCTCCAGGTCCATTTCTGGTGCCGAGGACACTGTCGGCACCGCCACAGGCAAAACAGCTGGCTCCAGTGAAGCCCTCGGCCCTGACGCTGCGCACGGCACTGAAGCTTTTGGCTCTGAGAAAGACTCCATGAGGGTTGCAAACTCCTACTAAAGCTACAGCTCTGAAAAGCTCTCTGGCACAATCCACTGACTCTTTTCCATATCACACCTCAGCACCATGCTCAACACAGGCACTGAGGAGAGATCACCCACAGGAATTCACACAGCTATCAGACTTCACTATATCTGACATTCCAGATTCTCCACTTCTCAGACAGGAGGTGTCCTAAGTCTCACCACTTCTCAATCAACACACTCTTCACACTCTCCCACAGGGACAGGACCTCCTTTCCTTAGTGATGTTGAGGAGGATGAAAAGACTCTTTTGCCCCCATCAACATCAGGGCAATTGACATCAACTTACCAGCCTTACCCTGCTGCAGTTCAGGGCCCCCAGCCTTTTCAGGGGCCCCCATGGATGCAACCATATATTCCCTTTCCCCCTAATTGACCATATTGGGACCCCTGGGCACAATTCAGTAATCCCCCACCACTGCAAACATGCCGACCTCCATCCACCCCTCCTCAACAATCTATCGACCTCCAGAACCACAGCCCCCGCAAATACTAGGAGGAGGAACTGGAAGTAGAGCAGGATGGGGAGGTACCTCTGGTCCTCCCGTTTTCTTCAACTTCACCTGATGGAGCCATTATGCCACCACCTCCCACAGTGGCTGATGATTTTCGTCACTTTCAGAAGTTAGGGAGTCAGCCACTCCTATGAAACAAAGATCCCACTTGAGGCGGTCAAGGAACAACATAAACTGATTGACATTCTCCATACCTTCTCAACAACAGAAATCGCCTTACCTATTAATGGTTCACTACTTGAACCTGCAAACCTTCTTTGGCAGATTCCAGCCTCTATCCCTCCTACATGCAAACGAGTAGATAGGAAATATTATGTGCCTGCAAAAAATGTGGCGTTTTTATTTTCACATCCTGCCCCGAATTCCCTCGTAGCAAATGCGGTGCAAGAGAAGGGCTGCCAATCCCAATCCAATCATCCTGACTGAACTGGAAATGTTTAGATCTCCTGGGTATAAAATCCTATTCATCTGCTACCCTTCATTTCGGAAGGTCACTTAATAGCCTGCACGGCCCTGCAGGCCCTTCCTAGACTCAAATGACACAGTTGCCCAGTCCATTGCTACAGCAGTAGTAATGCGACGTGTATCATGGTTGAACCTTTCAGAATTCCCTAAGGAGATGCAAAATATGGTCGAGGATCTCCTAGTCGAGGGACAAAAACTCTTTTCTGAGTGCACAGACAACTCCTTACATTCACTGAAAGACTCCCGAGCCACTCTAAAATCCCTTGGTATATACACACGGCAGCCAAAACGAAGATTGGGAAAATATCAGCTCTCTCCACCATCTCGCCCTTAGCCATACTACCCACAGCAGCAGTTTGACAACCAACACCGTCGTCTCCAACTTCCCGACAGACGCAGACCGTCGCCTGCCCGAGGGACACTGGCCCAAACACTCTAATAAGCAGCAAATTTGAAGGTGTGATCAAGGTCCAGAAAACCTCCTGCCTGCTCCAGTTGCCCCTACCATTTGTAATGCCATCTACATACCGACAGTTTGGCAACCGCTTAGCTCCATTTTTACCATCTTGGATGCTCGTTATCTCGACAGATGGATCCTGGAAATAGTAAAGGAAGGTTACTCCATTCCCTTCCTAGTTGTACCATCCCTCTAACCCCCCTCCACATCCCTTTTCAGGGACCCCTCTTAGGGGAGCCCATCCTGGAGGGGAAGGTGAGATGATGACTTCAACTGGGAGCCATAGAACAAGTCCCTCCACAACACAAAGGACGCGGTTTTTTAGTCTCACTACTTCCTGGTACAAAAGAAGTGTGGTCGTTGGTGCCCCATCCTAGTCCTTCGCAATCTCAACAAAGTTTTGTCAAACTACAAGGTTTGAAGATGATCACCCTATCCACCATCATCCCAGCACTGGAACAGGGGGATTGGTTCTCGGCCCTCAACCTATAGGACGCATACTTTCATATTGCAGTACATCCTGCTCACAGACGTTTCCTACAATTCATTGTAGGCCACAGTCACTACCGGTATAGGATACTACCCTTTGGACTATCCACAGCTCTGTCCGTTTTTTTCCCAAAGTACTTGCAGTGGTCGTGGCCTTCTTCCACAAACAAGGTATCACCATTTTCCCATATCTAGATGGATGACGCTTTGAGAAGGTAGTCAAGACTGAAGCGCTCAGAGCAGTCCACACTACAATGACCCTCTTTACAAAAGTGGGCCTCCTTATCAATTTTGAAAAGTCCACACTAACCCCAGTGCAAACACTGGAATTCATTGACGCTCTACTCGATGCCAACCAGGCAAGAGTGTGTTTACTACCTCACAGGTTCCCAGCGATAACACAACTAGTCTCAACTACCCAAGTATGCCCCCAAATCCCAGCACGTACATGCCTCCAATTTCTGAGACATATGGCTGCAGCTACGTTTGTGGTCAAACATGCGAGGTTGCACATGCAGTGTCTTCAGGGCTGGCTCCATACAGTATATCTTTCTCACAAACACAGCATGCAAAAACTCCTGTCCATGCCAACCCAGGTCAAGGAGTCACTACTGTGGTGGACATGTCCCGACAATGTCTGGGCCGGGTCCCTTTTCTTCAACCTCCACCTACCGTGATACTTACCACCTCCCTCCTCAGCTGGGGAATGCATCTATGCAAGCACACTATACAGGGCAGATGGATGCCCACTGAGTCCACCTTACACATCAACCTCCTGGAACTGAGGGCAGTCCACAATGCCTGCCAATGTTTCCTACCACTCCTCAGAAACCAGGCTGTTCAAGTAATGACGGACAACCTCGCTTGCATGTATTACATCAACAGGCAAGGAGGTGCCAGGTCTCATTCCCTACGCTCAGAAGTGATCAAGCTATGGAATGGGTGTATCCACGACAACATCTCCATCTCTGCTGCGTATCTCCCTGGACTTCAGAACACGAGAGCGGATACACTGAGCAGAACCTTCTCTCACAAGCACGAATGGCAGCTCGACATGAGAGCACTCCGACCCATCTTCCACCGATGGGGGTCACCCCATCATAGACCTTTTCACCACTCTGGAGAACACCCGTTGACCTCGGTTTTGTTCCAGAGCAGGCCTGGGATGCTATTCACTAGGGCAGGGGTTCTCAAACTTGGGGCCAGGGGGTTGCGAGGTTATTACATGGGGGGTGGTGAGCTGTCAGCCTCCACCCCAAACCCCGCTTTGCCTCCAGCATTTATAATGGTGTTATAAATCAAAACCACTTTTTTTTATATATTTAAGGGGGGGTCGCACGCCATTCCCTCTCATACTGGACTACCTCCTTCAACTCAAACAGCACCTGGCTGCAGTTACCACATTCCACTGCCCTGTCAAGGGATATTCAGTGTTTGTACACACCCTTGTCATACGTTTTCTTAAGGGTGTTTGAAACTTATACCCTGACATATGTCCCCCCATCTCACCCTAGGGCCCCAGCCTAGTCCTATGCTCTCTGACTAGACTTCCATTTGAGCCAATGGCAACCTGCTCACTCCTTCATCTAGCAATGAAAATGGCCTTCCTCATCGGCACCACGTGTGGGAGAAATATAAGCTCTTATGGCATACCCATCATATACAACGTGTTATAGGGACAGAGTGACCCTCCATCCCCTCCCAAAATTCCTGCTGAAGTTATAACGTCCTTCTATCTAAACAAGCCTATATTACTCCTTCTTTCTCAAACCACACAATTACCAAGAAGCAGCTCTCCACACATTAGATGCACATTGTCATTCTGTTTGGATAGAACCAAACTGTTCAGTAACTCGCCTGCCTTTTCATATCCATTGCCGAACATGCTAAAGGCTCCGCTATAGCTAAACAACGCCTCTCTAAATGAATTTCACAGTGCATATGCCTGTCTTATGAACTTGACAATAAGCAACCACCTGGCTCTATCAGGATACACGCCACACGAGCGCTCTCTACCTCTATTGCATTCCTCAATAATGTTACCATAATAGATATATGCGGGGTTGCCGCATGGGCATCCTCTGATACATTCGCCCAACATTACGCCATCTTGCAGGATTCCTCGATGATACCAGCCACTCCGAAGCTCCAGCCTTCCAGCTAGGGACACTGCTTTATAGTTACTTACAGTGATGGGGACATCACTCGAAGAAGAAGAGAGGATTACTCACCTTGTGCAGTAGCTGAGGTTCTTTGAGATGTGTGTCCCCATAGGTGCTCCACTATAGCCCTCCTCCCCACTGCTTCAGAGCGTAGCGTTTGGGCACTGCAGCAGAGAAGGAACTGAGGGCGGTCGGCCCACACAGCGCTATTTATACTACCTGCGCACAGCGCGGGGGAGGAGAGGTACGCATGTGTGGTCCAACGGGCACTGCTATTGAAAATCTCCGACTCCAGACGCAAAGGTGCTGCCATACCTACAGTGTAGCACCCATGGGGGGACACATCTCAAAGAACCTCAGTTACTGCACAAGGTGACCGGTTTCAGAGTGGTAGCCGTGTTAGTCTGTATCAGCGAAAACAACGAGGAGTCCTTGTGGCACCTTAGAGCAGAGGTGGGCAAACTTTTTGGCCTGAGGGCCACATTGGGGTTTCAAAACTGTATGGAGGGCCGGTGTAGTGTATTAAATTGCTCCCTGTAGGAATGTGCTACTTATAGCTGCCAGTCCTGGTGCTCTGAGCAGTATGGTAATGGGGGGAAGGGGTTGGATAAGGGGCAGGGGGTCCCGGGGAGCAGTCAGGGGTCAGGGAACAGGGGAGGTTGGATGGGGCGGAGGTTCTGGGGGTGGGGGTCAGGGGACGGGGAACAGGGGGAGTTGAATAGGCATGGGAGTCCTGGGGGGCCTGTCAGGGGGCAGGGATGTGGATAGGGGTCAGGGCAGTCGGGACAGGGAGCAGGGGGTGAGGTCCCAGGAGGGGGCAGTCAGAGGACAAGGAGTAGGGGGCATTGGATGGGTCGGGAGTTCTGAAGGGGGCAGTCGGGGGTGGGAAGTGGGAGGGGGATGATAGGGGGGTGGAGGCCAGGCTGTTTGGGGAGCTACAGCCTTCCCTACCCGGGTGTAGTGTATTAAATTGCTCCCCATAGGAATGTGGTACTAACTGTGTACTACTTGGTGCGCCGTAAGTAGCACATTTCTACGGGGAGCAATTTAATACACTACACCTGACAGCTCACGCAGCTAGGCTGCCCAGCAGGACTTCACAGCCCCACGGCCCAGAGCGCTGGCGGCATGGTGAGCTGAGGCTGTGGGGGAAGGGCTGGGGGCTAGCCTCCGCGGCCAGGAGCTCAAGGGCTGGCCAGGACGGCCGGCCCACGGGCCACAGTTTGCCCACCTCTGCCTTAGAGACTAACACATTTATTTGGGCATAAGCTTTCTGATGCATCTGATGAAGTTGGTTTTAGCCCACCAAAGCTTATGCCCAAATAAATTTGTTTAGTGTCTAAGGTGCCACAAGGAATCCTCGTTGTTTTTGCACAAAGTGAGTAACCCTCTCTTCTATCTAAGTTCACTCTTCATGAAACTATGTAAACTCTGAAGAACAACTTTGGACCCTCCTACTCTAGGGCTTGATGAGTGTCTCTAAACTCCTAGGTTAGGCATTACTGGTTTGAAAGTATAATCTCTATTGTTTTGTAATCTCAAATCAGTAGATGGCTGCTGAGCTTCACTTGACTCTACCTATTATTGCTTGGTCTATAATGCTGTAGATCACAAGTGTATTACAAAGAAAAAGAAATTCTCTTTTAGGAACGTGACTCCGGTTGTACAGGTATTTGGAGGAGATACATGAAGTCACATGGACCTAAATGAGAACTAATTGAAAGCAGTAGACTAGCTAGTCATTATATGTCCCAATGAATGAGGTGTTGTCCCAATGGACAAGACACTATGCTATGAAACACTGATGGAAGGAGGTCTGCATGCCTCTTTTCTACATCATGTTTTTCTGTAGCTGCCGATTGGACTCTCAGCCCCTCGGTGACAAGAAATTTTGAAAATTTTGTTTTTTATTTTTTCTGTGAACATTGTAGTCTAGTTTGGATGAACATGTGTGTAAAGAGAGAGAACCTTTTTCCCCTGTCAAAATTAATGGACTACACATCAGGATGTGTGTGTGTTTTTGTTTGTTTGGATTTGGATTTCTTCCACAACTCCTGAAGAAATTCCCCATCTTTCAGTCTTTTATGGTGAATTTTTCTTGTGAGCACAATTACACTTTTGGGAGACCCCACTTATCTAAAATGTCAGTTTTCATTTTGTTTAAGATGTATTATATGCTCTTCCTGGACTCTACTGAAACGTCATTGTAAAATTGTAGTTAAATGTAATGTACACATCATAGTAATGTAGTAAGAGGGCTATGTTTCTTGGCCAGTTTACTGTAAAGATCATCATCAAAACATACATTTTATATGATAGTGTACCGGGATCTGCAAAAATATTATTCCTCAATTGATTACTTAATTTGTTTTTTCCTACAGCATTGTTGGAAGGGAAGATGCCGCACAGAATGTGTTGAAGGCAAAATTTTGTTGCGCTGTATTGGAGCTAAAGTATTGTGACAATACTTGTATTAAAGTAACACATTTTTCATAAATTTGTTTCGAATGTTCTGAATTGTTGTAAACAAGTTCAGTTTTTGGAATGCTTTATTTCTAATTGGCATTTTTATGGTTTTTAACTTTTTAATGACTTTCATAAAGGGCGAATTGAGATTTGTATATAAAGTATTTGGTGAGGAATTTGTTAACTTGAATGTAAATACAAACATTCATGATTAGTGATAGACTCATCAATATATTTTTGATATTTCATGTATGGTAACAGTAAAGACAGTAAAGTAATGGTGGTTCTGTAAAATAGAAACTTTGTGGGCAGAAATTGGAAGGTATGGAGGTTTTTAGACTTAATATTTTTAGAGTGGACAGGATTTTAACCTCTATGATCCAACTTCTGCATATTTTCATAATGTAAGAGCTTAAGATTTTGTTTAATTAAAATACAGTAGACTTGTAACCTCTATTAAATGCAGCTGTATATAAGTCACAAGTCATTTATTTCTGTCAAGAAGTTGTAAAGTTGTCATGTATATGTCCAGTCCTTGTATTTCCCATTGCCTTGTTCAGTTAAGCTAAAATGACCTTGTTTAATAAAAATGTATATACATATGTATTGATTTTGTGTGTGTGTGCACATGCATGTACGCTATTTGTTGTTGCTCTGGTGATTATTACCCAGAAAAACTTCTTTGGGGGAGAGGGAAAGAGAAGATCTTCAGATTTAGAATGGTTGACTGCACGGCTTCCTCTTTAATTATTTCCAGAACTTTTCATAGTAGCAGAGCTAAAAATTGTCCATGTACAATTTGCTCATCTGTTGAAATAGATATTTAAAATCTAATCATGAAAAACCCATGTGACAAGAATGCAAGGTTGCAAAGTCTAGGACTCAAAACTTAGGAAATGCTAGAATTAAGTTGCCTGTGCAATCTTAATTCAGACCCCTTGTGCACATTGCATACTATTTTTTCCACAGGACTCCTACCTCATTCACTGGATGCTTTATATAGGCTTAAATGCCTTGTTATGCTTGTTCTGTGCTACAACTACAAGAGTAACTCAGCAGATTAGTGGGCAGCCTTTTCCTTACTGCAATTAGTTTGCTCATCTGCGGCAGTGGTGGTTTCTGCAAATCCACTCAATAGTTTGCCTCAATCTGAACTTCTCTGGGGGAATTGCAAAGATTAGAAATCTTCCAACAACATAAGGATCCCAGAAGGAACAACCTAAATTGTTACATTTTATATACAGCAAGGCCAGTTAGCTGTTTTGGTGGATACACTAATAAATTCTCATTTGAGTTGCTAAGATCTGTTCTTAGCAACATCTTTTCAGATGACATTTAATCATAGGCATTTTCTCTCTAGCATTATGTGTTGACTTGAAGTTACAAATTCAAACCAAACCCATATCGCATGTTATGTTGGCAACTTGTCTAGGACCAAGTGCCATACTGCACAAGATGGTGCAGTGCCCCTATAGTGTGATATCATTTTAGACCCTCTTCTATACAATTACATTAATATAAGCAACCTGTTTTGGGCAGAGAGAGAAAATTTAATCAAAAGTACTACTAAATAAATACCACTTGCTTTTCACATTATGTTCTTTGTGGAATCCACTATTGTTTGAAGTGCAGAGTGTTTGAGTGTTCTTCAAGCAAATTACTGAGCACTAAAACAGAGAACCAGATGTGAGGCACTTTTCCTAAATTAGTTCAAGCAGAATATAGCGGTTTCCTAGTAATGCACAAAACCACCAAAATACACAAAGGAACCTTATGCCCATTTTGCTCATTTTAGGGTTCTAAAAACTTGAAGAGCAAAGAATAAAAGTGTGAAATGTTTTTGAAAATACCTTATGTTGTTGAAACAAAGTCTTATTGGAAGTTATGTACCAGTCCCAGTTGAGAACACGTGCTACCATCCAAGCATTTTGCAGCCCAGTGCCACTGTCTCCCATAATTCTGGACATCTGGGCTGTTCTCCTATCTCTGCAGCTCATGGAGGCGGATCAGCATTTTGGTGCCGCGTGGTGTGGTCCTTCCCCCTTTTCTCCTGGTTCCTGCCAGTTTCTCTGCCTCCACAGCTGCAGCAGACAGTGATGGTTTCTGTTGCTCCTGCCCTTCCTTACTCCTTCAGTTTTAACATTTTTGTCCATGGGCAGTGGGGAGCAATGTTTTCCTTCCTCAGCTTTCCTCCTCCTCAGGTCATTTAACTCTTCCTAAGCCTGCACTGCACCCTTACAGCCATGGCAGAGCAGCTAAGAAAGCACTGGGTTAAATCCAGGCTGTGCTCTATATGTAAGTCAGCCTTCCCAGGGTTGGTAGGTGCCCAGCCTGCACACAGCCTTCTATCCCTAACTCCCGTTGGTCCTGGGACTTGGAGTCAGACAGACAGGTGGGGTCCCCCTGCCTACCTAAGCCACGACTCCCAACGGGGGGAAATTGGACCAGGAACTCAAAGCAAGGAGATACTCCAAAAGCAAGAAGGACCCTGGCCACTTGACTTGGGATAAGTTCCAGGGGACCCTTTCAGAGCATAGGGGCCTGTGGGGCCACAAGACTCCCTCCACTCCGAGTCTTAGTTTGTCCTGAGCGCCCTGAGTGAAAGAAGCAGAGGTTCTAGTCAGCCTCCCAAGCTGACCCGGAGAACTCCAACAAGTTTCTCCCTTCTCCCTCCCAGGGGAATGGGACCCAGTGGGGGAGAGTTCTGAGACTGATCTCTTGAAGGTAAGGCAAGCTGCAAAAGGCCTCACCAAAGCCATAGTAGAGCTGCTACGCTCCCAAGATGTGCTAAGAGTTTTTAAAAAATCTAAAAAGGGGAAGAAAAAACACAAATCCAGGAGATTTGAGTTCTCTGACTCCTCCACTCAGGAAGGTGAGCAGTCTGGTACCGACACCTGAGCAGACTCCCGTGAGTAAGCCTCAAAGTAAATTTTTCCCTTCTGAATCCTCTCTTGAGGTTGCAATTCCCCATCCATTCCTTCTTCGAGGCAGTGATTGTGACGGGTTGGATCACAGAAACCCCCTTGGGAGCTGCCACCTAATGTGCCAAGACTACTTCTGCTCCTGTTTTCCCTGCCAGCTCAGGACTCCAGCACCCTGTCTTGCTGAGCAAGACACTCCCGTCTGCTCCAACGAAGACCCAGGGTCTGAATTACTTGCCCCAAAGCTGCAGGTTAACCTGAAAACAGCTCACAGAAGTGTGCTTGTCTTTAGCACTCAGATGCCCAACTCCCAATGGGGTCTAAACCCAAATAAATCCGTTTTACCCTGTATAAAGCTTATGCAGGGTAAACTCATAAATTGTTTGCCCTCTAAAACACTGATAGAGAGAGATGCACAGTTGTTTGCTCCCCCAGGTATTAATTCATACTCTGAGTTAATAAGTAAAAAGTGATTTTATTAAATACAGAAAGTAGGATTTAAGTGGTTCCAAGTAGAAACAGACAGAACAAAGTAAGTCACCAAGCAAAATAAAATAAAATGCGCAAATCTATGTCTAATTAAACTAAATACAGATAATCTCACCCTCAGAGATGCTTCAGTAAGTTTTTTCCTCACAGTGGACACCTTCCAGGCCTGGGCACAATTCTTTCCCTGGTACAGCTCTTGTTCCAGCTCAGGTGGTAGCTAGGCGATTCTTCATGATGGTTCTTTCCCCCTCTTTGTTCTGTTCCACCTCTTTGTCTCTTTTTGCATAAGGCAGGAACCCTTTGTCCCTCTGGGTTTCCACCCCTCCCCCTCCCCCCCCCACACACACACTGGAAAAGCACAAGGTTAAAGATGGATTCCAGTTCAGGTGACATGATCACATGTCACTGCAAGGCTTCATTACCCACTTGCCAGCACACACATATAAAGGAAGACTCACAGGTAAAACACAGCCATCTGCAGACAATGGTCCTGGTTAATGGGAGTCATCAAGATTCCAAACCACCATTAATGGCCCACACTTTGCATAATTACAATAGGCCCCCAGAGTTATATTTTATATTTCTAGTTTCAGATACAAGAGTGGTACATCTATACAAATAGGATGATCATACCTAGTAGTTATAAGCTTTGTAATGATACCTTACCAGAGACCTTTTGCATGAAGCATATCCCAGTTACATTATATTCACTTATATTTTTATAAAACCATATAGACTGCACAACGTCACCGTGATGAGGGATGAATGGAGAGAGCCAGGTAAGGGCAAGGCTCAATACAGGTCTGTCTCATCTTACGCTGGGGTTACGTTCCGCGGTCAGCGCGTAAAGCGAAAACCGCGTATAGTCAAAATTACATTGAGTGTAATGGCGGGCGGAATCGCCCGCACTACAGGAACAGTATTTAAATTGTTATTTTTCTCTTTTTTTGTTTTTGTTTTTGCTGACCGCATAAAGCTGAATTCGCGCATGTTAAATGCGCGTAAGATGCGACAGACCTGTAACATTTAAAAATCCAAGGGCTCTGTTGCTGAGATACCGAAGGTTGACGCTGCAGTAGTGTGATACGTCAGGGTTATGTTACTTCCTCAGAGGGCGGGAGTTCTAACCTAAGGAACCCACAGGTGGAAAGATGGAGCCACTCTGTGGCCTAGCGTCTACCACACTTCTTTACATCTGGACTGCTCTCCTCTCTCTGCAGCTCACTGAAGTGGATCAAGGTTTCAAAGCAGCATTGTCTAGCCACACCCCCTCAGATCCTGTTTGCTTCCAGGTTCTCTGCCTCCGTGCCAGCATGTGGACAGCAGTTTTTACAGTTCCTGCCTTCATACTGGCCTAAAGGGGGCTTTTTTGTCAAAAATTTGGGGTGGGGTGAGCAGTGAGTTCCTCCCAGTCCCTCTCCCCGCCCCCCTCAGGTCAGTTTTTTTTAACCAGGTGTTGGAACCACCTAGAGCCTCAGCTGTACTGTTCCCATGCTGATTCCTCTGCACCTTCCAGGTATGGCAGAGCACCCTAAAAAGCACCGAATGAAATGCAAATGGTGCTCTGGATGTGAGACTATCTCCCAAGTGCAGTAAATGGTGAGTTGTGCCCAGCCTGCAGCCAGCCTTCTGTCCCTAATTCTGTTAGGTCTGAGGGCTATGAGTTGGCCATGCATGAGAGATCCCCTATCCACTGGAGCAACCATGACTTCAATGTGGGGGAAATGGGCTAGGAGTTCATGGTCAGAGAAGGGAGAGGCTCTAAGGATGAGAAGGATCCCAGTCAGCTGACTCAGGGAGTAAGTCCCCAGGGGTCTCGAGATAGAGAGGAGAGGACTGGGGAAAGATTCAGCAAAGGTTTTTTGTTGTTTTTGTTTTGTTTTTTCCCTCCCTGAGAAATTTGAGGCCATGGGCAGCAAGACTGTATCCACTTTTCAGATTCAACCTTTAAAAAAATCCTGAGAGTCAGCCTCTGAGCAACTTTCTCCCCTCAATATCCTCCCTCAGGTCACAGTTTCCTACATGCCTCTTTCGTGGAGGTAATCAAGGATGAACGGGATAAGCCAGACAAGTCTAAGCACATGAACATAAATGATCTTAGGTTCTATAGGATCCAGGAACCAAAAGTCCCAATTACTGAAATACCAAAAGTTGATGCTACCGTAGCATCCCTGGCTTAACAATATGGTTGTCCCCTCAGAAAAGGAGTTCTATCCTAAGGGCCCTACAGAAATCAAAATGGAGGCCACTCTCAAAAAAGACTTTGAGGTCTCCTCCACCTCCCTCAGGGCATCCCTAGCAGCTGCTTGCTTTGTGAGAGTCTCTTTCATTTGGCTGGAAGATCTCAGAGTATTTTAGGCCAAAGAACACCCTGACTTTGGGGCTATTTTAAAGAAGTTTCCCTGCTTACGCCACAGTGGACATGATAAGATTCTTCTTCGAGGAGTGTCCCTGTGGGTGCTCCACTTTAGGTGTCTTGGTGCCCTGCGCTTCTAATCAGAGATTTATAGTAGCAGTGCCCCAGTTGGTCGTGCATGTACGGCAGCTGTCTTGCGCGCTCCAAGCGGCTACCCTGCGTGCGCAGCCAACCGTCCCCCAGTTCCTTTTCTACCACCCTTGGCTTTGGTCGGAACAACAGCAGCACTTCCAACAGTTTTAGCTGTTTCTATTAGTGTAGTGTCTTTTTCCAACTATTACCCTTTCTTGTTAATTTCTCCCTAAGATGTGTGTTTTTACCCCTCTTAAAAAAAAAAAAAGAGAGATTTTCTTTCCCTTTTACTCCCCCCTCTCCCGCCTGAGGTGGGCAGTCGCCTACTAAAAGAGGCATTAGAATGGGACTATCCCCGTTCTTTCTCCAGCATAGCCTCTCAGACATGCCTAGCTTTCCAGGTTTTAAACGCTGTCTGACTTGCAGACTTTCCATACCTGTCTCAGACGGCCACGCATAGTGCGTGCGTTGCCTGGGGGAGACACACATAACTCAAAAGTGTCTCCACTGCAAAAAGCTCACAGCGAGGACAAGGCAGGCTAGGGATCTCCAATTTAAACTTGTGATGGAGAAATCCCTCAGACCAGCCTCTGACCCTGAGTCAGACAGGGGATCTTCCTCAAAAACAGCTACTAAGGACCCCATTCCTAAAAAAGCCACGAGAAAGCGGTCTCAATCTTCACCACAGTGAGATTTGCCTCAAAAAAAGCGATCTCCAACCGCAGAAACTGCCCAGGTACCGACGGCACCGAGAGCGCTGGGCACCGTTGTTACCGAGATGTCCCAAGGAGCTAAAGACCCCGGGTGGTCTAGCTCAGTGGTTCTCAAACTTTTTTTTCGCGGACCACTTGAAAATTGCTGAGGGTCTCGGCAATGATCTTTCCAAATGTTGTTTGTACCATTAGCTAACTATTGTAAAGCGCTTTGGATAAAACCGCTATATATAAAAAAATTAATTTTTTTGTTCTACAAATAAAAGCACAACTCATATTTTAATATCAGTAGTCTTACCTTTCTAATGCGATGGATGTGCCCTCTCTCCCCTGCCAAAGCAGCCCCTGAGCTGGGGCTGGGTAGGAGGGGGGTCTCCCCCACTGCAGCAACCCCGGGGCTGGGAAGAAGGAGGGACTCCAGAGCTGGGGCTGGGAGGGGGAGGTCTCTCCCCCGCGACAGCAGCCACAGAGCCGAGGCTGGGAAGGAGGACCATCTCTCCCCAGCAGCTGCAGCCCTGGAGCTGGGGAAAGTCACCTCTTTCTCTTGCCGCCGCAGTCCTGCACATCCGAAATTCCCCCACCCCCTCTTCTCACCCCACTGCCATCTCCCACTTACCCTCTATTCCCCCAAGGCCACATCTTCTCCAGGGTCCAAGCACCTAATTAGTGGAGCCACGCCTGTGCAACTCCACTAATTAGGTGGGTGGCCGCCCAGGTGCGCACCTTAGAGGGAAACTATCCGTGGAGCACCTGAATGGAGCTTGCGGACCACTGGTGGTCCACGGACCACAGTTTGAGAACCTCTGGTCTAGCTCTCATGGAGGCACACCTAACAAAACTAAGGCCTGGTCTACACTAACCCCCCAATTCGAACTAAGGTACGCAACTTCAGCTACGTACCTTAGTTCGAACTTACCGCGGTCCAGACGCGGCAGGCAGGCTCCCCCGTCGACTCCGCGTACTCCTCGCGCTGAGCAGGATTACCGGAGTCGATGGCGAGCACTTCTGGGTTTGATTTATCGCGTCCAGACAAGACGCGATAAATCGAACCCAGAAATTCGATTGCCTGCCGCCGAACCAGCGCGGTAAGTATAGACAAGCCCTTCGCCTTCTCGCTCGGGAACCTAAGAAACACTAGGCACCAAGCAGCACAATGATGCCACCTCCTGCACCAATACAATTCAGCAAGCCATACTACCGCTGATTCCCAGCCAGAGCTTGCCTCTGCCTTCGGTGCCGAGTCTTCTAGTGCCTCAACAATTCATCAGTCAGGTGGTCCTCCTCGTTTCTTCCACTCCAGGGACTCTGCTTTTCGGCACCGATTGCACCCCAGCCAGACCGGAACCAAGCCTGACAGCTACCCCCACTGGTTCAGCCCCTCCTCTCTCCAGCAATGAGGAGACTGAAGTGGAGACAGGAATGTACACCCCACACCATTCCTCACCCAAACCTGGACCCTCACAGCACCAAACACCCATCGATATGAGAGGATGGCAAGTTCCACAATGGGTGCGACCCCCCCATGGCACTCCCACCCAAGTGGACATACTGGGACCCATGGGTGTTATACAGGGCACAGAACATCAGGCCCCCCAATCCACCCAGGTACAGATCAACGTGATCACCTTTGCCACCAGCCCCAGCACCTGCAGAAACACTGGAGGAGGAAGTGGGAGACCCTGAGGGCAATACCCTCCCACCTACCCACATTTCGTCCTTGTCACCAGACGAAACAATAATGCCGCCAGGACTAAAATCATTCCAGGACTTGTTTAAATGGGTAGCTGACTCCCTTGATCTATCACTGGCGGAGCTACCTGAGACACAGCATAAACTGACTGACATACTTCAAGCCTCTCCGGCAGCCAAGGTTGCACTACCCATCAATGCAGCCATTATGGACTTGGCGAAAATTACCTGGCAGACACCTGCCACAGCCCCTCCTTCTTGCAAAAGATCTGACAAGAAGTACTATGTGTCGTCTATGGGGGCTGAGTTTTTGTTTACCCCCCTACCCCAAACTCATTAGTGGTGGAAGCAGTTAACTAAAGGGGGAAACAACATCAGTCGAAAACCACCCCTTATGATAAAGACTGGAAAAGCTAGACCTCTTTGGGATGAAAGCCTACTCATCGGCTACCCTCCAATTCTGTATACCAACTACTCAGCCTCACTAGCCAAATACACACCCAACATGTTTTTGCCTATGTCAACCTATATTGACCATCTCCCAACAGTCAAAAAAGAGCAATACAAGGCCAACATTACTGAAGGTTCTCTCATTGCCAGAACAGCCCTGCAGGCTTCACTTGATTCAGCTGACACGGCGGCTCGTTCCATCGCCACGTCCGTAGTCATGCGTAGGGCTTCCTGGCTCCATCTTTCTGGGTTTCCCAGAGAAGTTCAGGCAACTGTGGAGGATCTACGTTTTGAAGGCCAGAAACTGTTTGCAGACACTACGGATGTGTCCTTGCACACCTTGAAGGACTCCCGGGCGACATTAAAGACACTCGGAATATATGTCCCTGAAAACAAAAAGAAACAGGACAGATTCTGCAACCAAAGATTCCGAACTGCCCCATACGCCCAGCCTCAGAGACACTACGACTAGCACCACAAACAGAGGCAGACGAGGCGTCGACAACCACAAGATCTGTCATCTACGTTTCAACCATCCACTTCGAGGCAAATGTTTTGAAGTGTTGGTCGAGGACACGAGAACCCCACATTCTCCAATACCAGAGTTACATCCAACCTCCAGCCCATTTGGAGACCACCTGTCACCATTCTACCCAGTCTGGAAAACCATCACCACGGACAAATGGGTTCTGGAAATTATTCAGAAGAGTTATTCCATTCCCTTTATCTCTATTCCACCTACCCATCCCTCTTCCCCGTCCCTCTTCAGGGACCCCTCTCACAAGCACCTGCTAGAGCATGAAGTACAACATCTCCTCCAATTAGGTGCTGTGGAACCTGTGCCAGCTCAGCACAGGAGCAGAAGGTTCTATTCCCACTATTTCCTCACCCAGAAGAAATCAGGCGGATGTAGGCCATTCTCGAATTGCGAAAACTGAACAAGTTTGTAAAGTCAAGATGGTGACTCTCCAACTATAATTCCAGCATTGGAGAAAGGAGATTGGTTCTCAGCCCTCAACCTACATGATGCTTATTTTCATATTACGATTCACCAAGCACACAGACAATCCCTACAATTCACTCTAGGGAACCTGCATTACCAGTACAAAGTGCTCCCTTCCAGCCTCTCCACCGCCCTGAGGGCGTTTTCCAAGATTCCCGCCATTGCAGCAGCATACCTTCACAGGCAGGGTGTCATCATCTTTCCCTACCTAGACAACTGCCTTCGAAAAGCACCAATGCACCAGGCAGCAGTCGACGCCACTCAAACCACTATAACCCTGTTTACAGACCTAGGGTTACAAATCAACCTTCAAAAATGCACTCTGACACTGACCCAACAGTTGGAGTTTATAGGGGCACACCTCGACTGCCGCACAGCAACAGCATGCCTACCACTGCAATGCTTCCTGACCTTAACAAACCTAATTACAACTGTCAGACAGCCCACAAACGTACGCCAGAACGTGCCTACAACTCCTTGGGCACATGGCTGCTACAACGCTTGTCGTGAAACACGTCAGGCTCCAGATGAGATGCCTACTGGCCTGGCTCCGCACTGTATGCATTACACACAGATGCTCCACCAAGAGACGTCTTACAATGCCCAACAGGGTAAAGGACTTGCTCCTATGGTGGACACAACATACAAATGTTTGCCCAGGTGTCCCCTTCCAACAAAAAACCCCAATGGTAACACTCACCACAGATGCCTCTCTGGTGGAATGGGGAGCACACTTGAGACAATACCATTCAAGGTCGCTGGTCTCCAGAGGAATCCAATCTTCACATAAATCTACTGGAGCTAAGAGCAGTCTGAAACACCTGCCAACACTTTCTCCCCCTAATCTGCAACAGGACTGTACAGATTCTTATGGACAACTTGACGACTATGTTTCATGTAAATCGCCAAGGAGGGAGCCCGATCTTATCCCTTCTGTGTAGAAGCAGTCCGCCTCTGGCACTGGTGCATCTCCCACAACATATACCTCATAGCATCTTACCTGCCCGGATGGCAGAATGCAACAGCAGACGACCTAAGCAGGAACTTTTCACAGACCCACGAGTGGGAAATGGATCCTGGAATAATAAAGCTTATATTCAGACAATGGGGATTCCCCTCAATAGATCTCTTTGCAATGAAACACAACACCAAGTGCCCGCTAGGGTGACTAGATGTCCCGATTTTATAGGGACAGCCCTGATATTTGGGCTTTATTTTATATAGGTGCCTATTACCCCCCACCCCCGTCCCGATTTTTCACAGTTGCTGTCTGGTCACCCTAGTGCCTGCAGTACTGTTCATGAGCTGGATTGGGCCACAACTCTCTGGGAGACGCCTTTCTTATGAAATGGAAGGCACCACTAATGTATGCCTTTTCCCCAATCCCTCTATTGCACCATGTCCTACAAAAGATCAAGCAAGACAAGTCCAGAGTCCTCCTTATTGCACCAATACGGCCCAGATAAACATGGTTTCCATACCTGAAACAGATGGCCGCGAGACCACCACAAACCCTTCCCCTTGTGTCTCATCTGTTGACACAGGATGCAGGTCGCCTTCGTCACCCCAACATCTCGGTACTACATCTCAAGGCCTGGCTGATCCATGGATGACGGGACTTGAGGCCCACTGTTCTAAGGAAGCACAAGACATACTACTGAACAGTCAACGACTGACCACATGAAAGACATACACCCACAAGTGGAAACGATTCTGTATCTAGTGTCAGACAAGCAGATTACTCCACAGTCGGCCCTGCTACCTATAATCCTCAACTACATAGGCCCAGTTTTTTAGGGTCAGTATCTACTAGCTCACTCAGAGTACATCTAGCAGCCATCACCACCTTCCACTCTAAAGTGGATGGAGTAACCATCTTTGCTCACCCACTGACTAAACGCTTTCTCAAGGGCATAGAGAACACTTACCCTACACTATGGGACCCAACCCACATGTGGGATCTCAATCTCATTCTCCATGCCCTCATGGGTAAGCCCTTTGAACCACTAGCGATGTGTTCACTGTTACATGTATCCATGAAGGTCACTTTTCTTGTGGCCATCACGTCAGCAAGACGAGTGGGAGAGCTGGGTGCCCTAATGGCACACCCCCACCTTATACCATATTCCTCAAAGACAAAGTAATCCTACGACCACCTCCCAAGTTCATACCCAAGGTTGCCTCCTCTTTCCACCTTAATCAGCCCATTTACTTACCTGTATTTTTCCCCAAACCCATCCTGACAGCAGGGAGGCCTCCCTCCATACGCTGGACGTCCGCAGAGCCCTAGCATTCTATATAGAAAGAACAAAAATGTTTAGAAAATCTTCCAGACTGTTCATATCCACAACAGAATGCTCTCAGGGTCAAATGATCTCCAAGCAGAGGCTATCTAAATGGATATCTACATGTATCCAGTTATGTTACCAAAATTATAATATGGAAGCTCCCTCTGGATTTGGCACACACTCCCCTAGGGCGCTATCCACATCTGTAGCATTTCTCAATAATATGCCCATTACGGACATTTGTAAAGCAGTTACCTGGGCATCAGCCCATACCTTTACCAAGCACTATGCATTAGAGCAACAATCAGCTGCAGACGCGCAGTTTGGACTATCGGTCCTCTCCACTGTACATAAATCAACTCCTACCCTCCACTGAGGGACACTGCTCTACAGTCACCTAAAGTGGAGCACCCACAGGGACACTCCTTGAAGAAGAGAAGGTTACTCACCTTGTGCAGTAACTGAGTTCTTCGAGATGGTTGTCCCTGTGGGTGCTCCACTACCCCCCTCTTCCCCTCTACTTTGGAGTTTCATCTCAATCCTCTGGGGTAGAAAAGGAACTGGGGGACGGTTGGCTGCGCTTGCAGGGTAGCTGCTCGGAGTGGTGCGAGATGGCTGCTGCATGTGCACAGCCAACCAGGGCACTGCTACTACAAATCTCCAATTAGAAGTGCAGGGCGCCAAGACGCCTAAAGTGGAGCCCTCACAGTGACAACCATCTCGAAGAGCCTCAGTTACTGCACAAAGTGAGTAACCTTCTCTTCTCAGCCAAAGTCAGGATCTCCAGCTCACTGACAGGTACCACCTATGGCTCCATCTCTGGAAGGTGGCTAGCCACTCTAAGCAGGTGCTGTGCTCCACAAAAATCACAAGAGCCCTGCTTTTCGAAGATAAGCTAGACAAGGTAGTGGCAGACAATGCTGCAAAATCTAAGGGTATGTCTACACTACGAAATTAGGTCGAATTTATAGAAGTCGATTTTTTAGAAATCGATTTTATACAGTCGATTGTGTGTGTCCGCACTCACCATTAAGACCATTAACTCGGCGGAGTGCGTCCACAGTACCGAGGCTAGCGTCGACTTCTGGAGCGTTGCACTGTGGTAGCTATTCCACAGTTCCCGCAGTCTCCGCTGTCCATTGGAATTCTGGGTTGTGCTCCCAATGCCTGATGGGTCAAAAACATTGTCGCGGGTGGTTCTGGGTACATGTCGTCAGGCCCCCCCCCCCATGAAAGCAACGGCAGACAATCATTTCGAGCCTTATTTCCTGGGTTACCTGTGCAGACGCCATACCACGGCAAACATGGAGCCCACTCAGCTCACCGTCACCGTACGTCTCCTGGGTGCTGGCAGACGTGGCACTGCTTTGCTACACAGCAGCAGCTCATTGCCTTTTGGCAGCAGACGGTGCATTACAACTGGTAGCCATCGTCATCGTCTCCTGGGTGCACTTTTAGCCGACCTCGATGAGGTCTGTCAGGGGCACCTGGACATAAATGGGAGTGACTCCAGGTCATTCTCTTTTTAAGTTTCGTCTCATGGAGATTCAGTCCTGCCTGCAGTCGTACTGCACCGTCTTCTGGCGAGCAGCCAGGAGACGAGGATGGCTAGCAGTCGTACTGCACCGTCTTCTGGTGAGCAGCCAGGAGATGACGATGGCTAGCAGTCGTACTGCACCGTCTACTGCCAGCCTAAGATGTGTAAGAGAGATGGAGTGGATCAAAACAAGAAAGGGACCAGATTTGTTTTGTATTCATTTGCTCCCCCCTCCCTCCCTTCCTGAATAGTGGGGGAGGGATAGCTCAGTGGTTTGAGCATTGGCCTGCTAAACCCAGGGTTTTGAGTTCAATCCTTGAGGGAGCCGTTGTGTGTGTTTCTCCTTGATCCAAACCCACCCCCTTTGTTGATTTTAATTTCCTGTAAGCCAAGTCGCCCCTCCCTCCGTCAGAGCAACAGCATTTCGTTTCGCGCCTTTTTTCAGCGCAGACGCCATAGCACAGCAAGCATGGAGCCCGCTCAGATCACCGCCGCAATTATGAGCACTGTAATCACCACGCGCATTATCCTGCAGTATATGCAAAACCAGAACCTGGAAAAGCAAAACCAGGCGAGGAGGCGACGGCAGCCTGGTGACGAGAGTGATGAGGACATGGACACAGACTTCTCTCAAAGTACAGGCCCCGGCAATGTGGACATCATGGTGTTAATGGGGCAGGTTCATGCCGTGGAATGCTGATTCTGGGCTCGAGAAACAAGCACAGACTGGTGGGACCGCATCGTGTTGCAGGTCTGGGACGATTCCCAGTGGCTGCGAAACTTTCGCATGCGTAAGGGCACTTTCATGGAACTTTGTGACTTGCTTTCCCCTGCCCTGAAGCGCCAGAATACCAGGATGAGAGCAGCCCTCACAGTTCACAAGCGAGTGGCGATAGCCCTGTGGAAGCTTGCAACACCAGACAGCTACCGGTCAGTCGGGCATCAGTTTGGAGTGGGCAAATCTACTGTGGGGGCTGCTGTGATCCAAGTAGCCAACGCAATCAAAGACCTGCTGATATCAAGGGTAGTGACTCTGGGAAATGTGCAGGTCATAGTGGATGGCTTTGCTGCAATGGGATTCCCTAACTGTAGTGGGGCGATAGACGGAACCCATATCCCTATCTTGGCACTGGAGCACCAAGGCAGTGAGTACATAAACCGCAAGGGGTACTTTTCAGTGGTGCTGCAAGCACTGGTGGATCACAAGGGACATTTCATGAACATCAACGTGGGATGGCCGGGAAAGGTACATGACGCTCGCATCTTCAGGAACTCTGGTCTGTTTCAAAAGCTGCAGCAAGAGACTTTCTTCCAAGACCAGAAAATAACCTTTGGGGATGTTGAAATGCCTATAGTTATCCTTGGGGACCCAGCCTACCCCTTAATGCTATGGCTCATGAAGCCGTACACAGGCAGCCTGGACAGTAGTCAGGAGCTGTTCAACTATAGGCTGAGCAAGTTCAGAATAGTGGTAGAATGTGCATTTGGATGTTTAAAAGCCGCTGGTGCAGTTGACTGACTTGGATAGACCTCAGCAAAACCAATATTCCCATTGTTATTACTGCTTGTTGTGCGCTCCACAATATCTGTGAGAGTAAGGGGGAGACGTTTATGGCGGAGTGGGAAGTTGAGGCAATTCGTCTGGCCGCTGATTACGTGCAGCCAGACACTAGGGCAGTTAGCAGAGTACAGGAGGGTGCGCTGCGCATCAGAGAAGCTTTGAAAACCAGTTTCATGACTGGCCAGGCTACGGTGTGAAAGTTCTGTTTGTTTCTCCCCCCCCGGTTCACTCTACTTCCCTGTAAGCTAACCACCCTCCCCTTCCCCCTTCGATCACCGCTTGCAGAGGCAATAAAGTCATTGTTGCTTCACATTCATGCATTCTTTATTAATTCATCACACAAATAGGGGGATAACTGCCAAGGTAGCCCGGGAGGGATGGCGGAGGAGGGAAGCACCGGCTGGGGTAGGGGAGGAGGGAAGGACAAGGCCACACTGCACTTTAAAACTTATTGAAGGCCAGCTTTCTGTTGCTTGGGCAGCCCTCTGGGGTGGAGTGGTTGGGTGCCCGGAGGCCCCCCCACCATGTTCTTGGGCGTCTGGGTGAGGAGGCTATGGAACTTGGGGAGGAGGGTGGTTGGTTACACAGGGGCTGTAGCGGTGGTCTGTGCTCATGCTGCCTTTCCTGAACCTCAACCATACGCCGGAGCATATCAGTTTGTTCCTCCAGTAACCTCAGCATTGCCTCTTGCCTTCTGTCACCAAGCTGATGCCACCTATCATCTTCAGCCCGCCACTTATTATCTTCAGCCTGCCACCTGTCCTCGCGTTCATATTGTGCTTTCCTGGACTCTGACATTGTCTTCCTCCACGCATTCTGCTGGGCTCTTTCAGTGTGGGAGGACTGTATGAGCTCAGAGAACATTTCATCGCAAGTGCATTTTTTTTGCCTTCTAATCTTTGCTAGCCTCTGGGAAGGAGAAGATAATGTGAGCGTTGAAACATTTGCAGCTGGTGCAGGAAAAAAAAGGGAGAGTGGTAGTTAAAAAGACAGATTTTAGAGAACAATGGGTAGACTCTTTATTTAAAATGGTTTGGTAATTTAAAAGGAGGGGCTGCGGTTTTCTGGTTAACGTGCAGCACAAACCCAACTAACTCCCCCCACACACACACCCAATTCTCTGGGATGATCACTTCACCCCTCCCCCCACCACGTGGCTAAGAGCAGGGAACATTTCTGTTCAGCCACAGGCAAACAGCCTAGCAGGAACCGGCACCTCTGAATGTCCCCTTAATAAAATCACCCTATTTCAACCAGGTGACCATGAATGATATCACTCTCCTGAGGATAACACAGAGAGATAAAGAACGGATGTTGTTTGAATGCCAGCAAACACCGGGACCATACGCTGTGTTATGCAATGATTCCAGACTACGTGCTACTGGCCTGGCGTGGTAAAGTGTCCTACCATGGAGGACGGAATAAGGCTGCCCTCCCCAGAAACCTTTTGCAAAGGCTTGGGGAGTACATCCAGGAGAGCTTTATGGAGATGTCCCTGGAGGGTTTCCGCTCCATCCCCAGACACGTTAACAGACTTTTCCAGTAGCTATACTGGCCACAAATGCCAGGGCAAATTAATCATTAAACACGCTTGCTTTTAAACCATGTATATATTTACAAAGGTACACTCACCAGAGGTCCCTTCTCTGCCTGGCGGGTCCGGGAGGCAGCCTTGGTTGGGTTCGGGGGGTACTGACTCCAGGTCCAGGGTGAGAAACAGTTCCTGGCTGTCGGGGAAAACGGTTTCTCTGCTTGTTTGCTGTGAGTTATTTTCAACCTCCTCCTCATCATCTTCCTTGCCCCCAAAACCCACATCCCTGTTGCGTGCTACTCCATTGACGGAGTCAAAGCACAGGGGTGGGGTAGTTGTAGGGGCACCTCCTAGAATGGCATGCAGCTCATCATAGAAGTGGCATGTCTGGGGCTCTGACCCGGAGCGGCCGTTTGCCTCTGGTTTTTTGGTAGGCTTGCCTCAGCTCCTTAAGTTTCACGTGGCACTGCTGTGGGTCCCTGTTATAGCCTCTGTCCTTCATGCCCTTGGAGATTTTTTCAAATGTTTGGGCATTTCGTCTTTTGGAACGGAGTTCTGATAGCATGGATTTGTCTCCCCATACTGCGATCAGATCCCGTACCTCCCGTTCGGTCCATGCTGGGGCTCTTTTGCGATTCTGGGACTCCATCATGGTCACTTTTGCTGATGAGATCTGCACTCACCTGCAGCTTGCCACACTGGCCAAACAGGAAATGAGATTCAAAAGTTCGCAGGCCTTTTCCTGTCTACCTGGCCAGTGCATCTGAGTTGAGAGCGCTGTCCAGAGCGGTCAGAATGGAGCACTCTGGGATAGCTCCCAGAGGCCAATACTGTCGAATTGTGACCACACTACCCCAAATTCGACCCGGCAAGGTCGATTTCAGCGCTAATCCCCTCGTCAGGGGAGGAGTACAGAAATTGTCTTAAAGAGCCCTTTAAGTTGAATAAAACGGCTTTGTCGTGTCGACGGGTGCAGGGTTAAATAGATGTAACGCTGCTAAATTCGACCTAAACTCGTAGTGTAGACCAGGGCTAAACAGTCCCTCCTGACACTGAGAGAGTACAGACCAGCCGTCAGACAAAGGCATTCCTTTCTGTCTTCATCCTCACAGAAATATGAGCAAAGAAACAGCAGGTTCTCCAGAGGAAAGCTGTGGAACTGTGCCTGGGGAGGATTGAGAGAACTCCCAAAGCCTCTTTGGGTATGTCTACACTGCAATAAAACACCCATGTCTGGTGTGGGTCAGCTGACTTGGGCTCGTGGGGCTCGGGCTGTAGGGCTATAAAATTGAACAAGGGAGAGGGTCCCAGAAACCAGGCTTCAGCCTGAGCCTGAATGTCTGCACTGGAATTTGATAGTCCTGCAGCCCAAGCCCTGTGAGTCCAAGTCAGCTGACCCAGGCCAGCTGTGGGTGTTTTGTTGCAGTGTAAATATACCCTTTGTGATAAAGATCGCATAGGTCTTTGCCTGGAGCTGAAGCATGGGGGCAGAATTTCCCATTCCCTGGAGCAATGGGTTGCTTCAACCATGGACCAGTGGGGTCAGGAAGGTAGTGAGGCAGTGATACTCCCTCGAGTTTCAGGCTCCACCCCATCCATTTTTTATCCACTCTCCCCTCTCCAACGACTCCGTAAAGTGCCGTCTAATCCAGAACAAGATTTTCACCATCTGGAGGTGGGATAATAGAGAGCATTCACTCAGAAGAAAGAGTCTCAGGATTCTGCTCCATCTTCTTTATCGTTCAGAAGTGTACAGGGGAAATCTGAGCCATTCTAGATCTCAAAAGGCTCAATAAGTGGATGAAGAAAATGAAAGTGCTGAATGGAGACCCTAACTTCTATGGTGACATCCCTGTTCCAGGGGGATTTTCTGACTTCAGTGGATCTGGTGGATGCATATCTCCACATTCTGATCCAACCATGCCACGGGAACCACGGCCAATGGGGCGACGCCTGCGGACGGGGCAGCGCACAGAGCCGCCTGGCTGTGCCTCTACGTAGGAGCCGGAGGGGGGACATGCCGCTGCTTCTGAGAGCTGCTTGAGGTAAGCACCTCCCCCCTGAGCCTATGCCCCTGACCCCCTCCCATGCCCCAATCCCCTGCACCACCCCTGATCCCCCTCCCACACTCCGAACCTCTCGGTCCCAGCCCGGAGCAACCTCCTGCACCCTCAGCCCCACCCCAGAGCCTGCACCCCCAGCTGGAGCCCTGACACACACACCCCCGCACCACAACCTCCTGCCCCAGCCCGGAGCCCCCTCTCACATCCTGAACTCCTCATTTCTGGCTCCACCCCAGAGCCCACACCCCCAGCCGGAACCCTCACTCTCTCCTGTACCCCAACTCCCAATTTTGTGAGCATTCATGGCCCGCCATACAATTTCCATACCCAGATGTGGCCCTCCTTGTAAAAACTTGTATCAATAAAGTGGATCCATCACAAAGGCATGAAGCCCACGTGGCAAGTTAAACTCATTTGGAAACAAACTTCCATACAAGTACGTCAAGCTTTCATTGGCGTTGTCAGGACCTTGTTACTACCCCATGACACAGGGAGGTTTTAATGGGGGAGGTAGCTTAAGAGTCAAATCCAGAATGAAGTTGATGTACTGCTCTGCCTTTGACTAAGTCAGGATTAGATGAAGTAGTTGCCAATTCTAAATGGGGGGTTAGTTATTGTTAGACGCAAATAAGTGAATAGGGCATTCAAGCAAGCAATTTTTGTGCAGTCTCAGTAAAGAGATCCACACGGACCTGTTTGCGATGTATCCTGAACCCTTTCTGCTTGCTGGGAGACGTAAGCCATTTGCTTGGACGTGTTGTGTCCACAGATCTCTACCCTGTCAGGGAGAAGGCCCCTTGCTGGGATGAAGTGAGGTGCCCTCATTTAGTCTGAGGCCAGATTTCCAGCCTGATGGGCTCAGCTTTGGCTATCTACAATCGAACTGAGAATCAGACCTCTATAAGCCAGTATAGGACAACTAGGATCATCAAACCTTTGTCTTTCTTAAGCTTTGCCCAGGATCTTCTACCACTGGGATTGCTGGAAAGGTTTACAGGTGCCTCCTGCTCCAGTGAATGAAGAAGGCATCCCTCTGCAGCACAATCCTTTCTCAGAGCCATGAACAGACAACCAATAGCATTATATTCAGGTGAGTGGTCTCTGCAGAAAGTCAATTTTAGTCCACTGGCTGTGAGCTCTGGCAGCTGTCAGATTTGACAGCACAGTGATGGCGCGGGGTGGTGGGGGGATGCATTCACTCTGTCTCAGATGACTGAGCTTCAGTCAGTTCAGACTTTGCCCCATCATGGTTGTGGGGTGGTTGCACAAATGGTAGTTATCAAAGGAAGCACAGTTGTGTGGAGGTTTGTGTGGATTGTTTCACTTCCAAAGTGAATTAAGCTAAACCAAATTAAGGCCACTGTAATTCTGAATGTGAGTGTCCACACAGGGTTTTAATGCAGTTTAACTAATCAACTTTAAATTAATATCTTTAGTTTATTTGGATTCAATTTCCTGGCCGTTCCCATGTAGACAATCCCAAAGTAAATTAGATAAATGATTCACTGTTGTTATGATATTACAGGAGTCAAAGTACCCAGAGGACATATGTGCCAATTCTAAGGCAGAATTCATGGCATACTTGAGGAATACCTGTCGCTCAGCTTTGTATTGCTGTCACATGGAACTCCAGTCATGTTTTCACTCAGAACTACTGTATTTAGGAGCCAGGGCAGATGCCCAGTTGGGGAGGACAGGCTATAATTAGTACCTGTTTGACCCCTTTGCAGGGGATGTTACTGCTACCTCCTGAGTGTGTGGATATACAGAGGCAGTTATCTAGGGCAAAAAGGTTACTTGCCCGTAACTGCAGTTTTCAATATATATGTGTTTATGTGTATTATAGGTGGCACTGGCAGTGCTGTTTATTAAAGTTGTCCAACATTCACCATTATAAGACCCTGTTTTCTGTTGCTTATAATTTTGCCACACTTCAACCATTTGAGCTAAAATGTTCCATGCCAGATCTCTGCCTCAGGCTAAATTTTGTTTGTTTCAAACATGAATGCTTTTCCCATTGCTTTTATGCTCTTGCCCTATAGATGGTGCTCTAAGAGTTGAATTATTGTATTTTCCTGAGTATCACTGCATAGCTGCCACATAATGGCTAAAAGCGTTTGCAAGCAAAATATGGAAAAAGGTTCACCAAGTGCATCATCTTACGAATGTAGCCCTACGTTCTTATGTGCCATCTCACTGAGAGACTGATATACAATTCCATCCTCTCTGTGGGGAGAGATAGCATTCACTGTAAATAGCCACTGAAAAGAGCATGCAAAATGCTACCTCCATCTGTAATGGAAATTAAGTATAAGATTGCCACTTTATTTATGAGAATAATGACTCACAGGCCATCAGGATACCTTGCTCACAGTGGGGAGAAAGAATGGGCATGAAAAAAAATTAAAATGATTATATACTATAATAGCAAAAAATAGATACTGTGCATTTTAAAAACTCAGTGCTCCATTGTTGGTCCATTCACATCGTGAGGGTGTTTATACTGAAGCCAACCACCTGTGACAATCTGATCCATTGTCCTTGTAGCTGAAACAGGCAAGAGGTTCTCTGTCACTGAGGCAAAAATGACCAAAGAAACCCCGCAAAAGGGCCATTCCAGTATGCTGCATGTTGATGGCAAATGTAAAATTGGTACCTAGAACATTCAAACATTGTGCAAAACAGCTAACGCTGTCCTCCTCATCAAGCAGTTGAAATGCCTGAACATTGATAAGTATGCTGGCCAGGAAGCGGTGAAAAGAAAATTGAGGACTGTAGCAGGGTGGTCACCCCACTCTGGCCCTGAAGGGGTTAAAACAGCCCTGGGAAAGGGCTGCCCTGGGGAGCCAATAGGAAAAGCAGCCAGGCTAGGCTGATTGGGGAAGCAGCCATAGCTGGGGCCACACCCCAATCAGGCCACAGTTGGCCCTATGAAAGGGCTGTGAGCCAGGAGCTGAGTCAGTCTCCCTCTTGTTCTGAAGAGGGAAGGACCTGGCTGCCTGGGAGCTCAGGCAGGGAACGGAGCAGGGCTGGGGAAAGGCAGGAGGAGCGGGGGCGCTCCAGCCTGGCAAATCCCCAGGCTGCAGGCCTTGCTAAAGGCCAAAGCTGGTACAGGGGTTGCAGAGGTGCAGCCCGGGCTTAGGCAGAGGCAGCTGGTCTGACTCCCTTGCCAATGATGAGTGGCCATTACAGACTGCAGTTTGCCCCAGTGAGCGAGGGCTAGATGATGACTGGCAGTAGCCACTGAGGCAAGGTGGGTTAAGAGGGTTGGGGGTTCCCCTGGAAGGGGAGACCCAGAATGTGGGGGTACTGCTGGGGCAGAACCCTGAGGTAAAGGGCATGGGGTCCGGGAGGGACACGGGGCCAGCAGCAGGCGAGACACTGGCCTGCAGAGGGCGCTCTGTATGCTGGAAAAGAGCTAATTCTCAGACGACCAGCAGGACGCGCTGCGCCGGTGAGTCTTCACCTCGCTACAAGGACCATACATTTTTGTTCTCAGGCCATCCCAGTGGGTTACTCCAACAAGGGCTAGCCATTGTACTTTCACTTTCACCCAATTCCCAATGGGCATTGCAAGGTTGGTGGATGATTAATGAGTGACTTAGGCCTGGTCTACACTACGACTTTAATTCGGATTTAGCTGCGTTAATCCGAATTAACCCTTCACCCGTCCACACTACAGAGCAAGTTAATTCGAATTAAGGGGCACTTAAAATCGATTTCTGTCCTCCACCTCGACGAGCGGAGTAGCGCCTAAATCGATTTTGTTAATTCGAATTAGGGTTAGTGTGGCCGCACACCACCGAATTACTGTGTTTAAATTAATGGGGTAGTGTGGCCGCACACCACCGAATTAATGTGGTTAAAAACCGAATTAATGTGCTTAGTGTGGCCACGCACAATCAAATTTATACAACCTGTTTCCCAAATTCGAATTATCTAAATTCGGATTAATCCCGTAGTGTAGACATACCCTTAGCGTCTGAGTCCATACCGGCTGTGAGCATCTTACCATCTTTGCAGTGTATGGTCCCACCATCACCAAAGCTAATTAGGCAGCTGCAGATAATTTTTGCCAGCAACTGTAGTCAAGTCCTTAATGATATTCTGAGAAGAAATGACATCATGAACCCGGGTGACTTCAATGTGTAGGTAGGAAAGGATAATGACAACAGAGCAAGTACTCTCAGGAAGCTTGGTCTTGGGCAGAAGTACAGGAATAGGCAGCAGTTGCTGGAATTCGCAGCTGACAATGACATGGTGATCACTGATTCACTCTTCCGTCATCCAAAGATTCACAAGCAGACCTGGTACACCCCAGATGGTTTCACCAGTACTGTTATTGATCATGCCCTTGTTAACAATCATTGGCGATCAATGGTCAGGGATGTAAGAGTTTGTAGAGATGCTGAACTTGCCACTGACCACTGGCTTCTGCTGACAAAAGTGTACCTCTGACTTTGAAGACAGATAGTTAATGGGCCAAAATTACAGTGATTCAACCAAAGGCTCTTATTACAGCCAAGCTATCAGGTGGCTTGCTGTTCTGGACTGCTTACAACTATAGAAGCATTAGTGACTGAAGTCACTTCCTCTATCATCTGCTGAGGAATGGTGGTATTTCAAGTGATCAGTGCTGGCCACTGCCAGCTCAGTGCTGAGGCCTTAGCCCTTCAAATGTCATCCATGATTCGGTGAAGAGGTGCTCACAGCTAACAAAAAAGCCAGGCTACAACTAGAGTCTTCAAAGACATGTTTGTCAAGAGCAAAAGCAAAGGCTGGATGAGTTTGACTTCAGAACATCATCAAGTCATTGCGTAAGAAAGATAAGAAATTCTGGTGGCCAACACAGCAGCCAGTTTAGACTGCTACCACTGGGCACAGTCTGCATACTTTTTATTCAACTTTGCCGTGTTTGTAGGGACAGGTGGTTGCATTGACAGGAAGATCATTTCAAGACACTTCTCAGTTGTCACTTGCCCACAGTTCCTCTTCCATTTGAAAAGGGACAGGAAGTTCTGGTAGAGCCACCTTCCTTCAGCTTAAGGACTGCAATCTGGATTCTTCCTGGTTGAAGTCTGGGAAGGCGCCAGAGGTTTGTATCATCACTCCTGGGTTGCTACAGACAAGTGAGAGTATTGTATCCTGGTTGCACAGGATCTTCCAGACCATCTGGCATATTAATACCATCCTCAATGACTGGAAGAATGTTATTCAGCCTCTGTTCAAAAAGGGCAATAAGGCTGAATGTATCAACTATAGAGGTATTACGCTATTGTCAGTCCCAGGGAAAGTCCTTGCTTCCATGTTAACATCGCTTATAAACAAAGCACTTCACTGGAAAGGCCAGGATACTCAGTGTGGTTTCAGAGCTGGTTGTTCCACTATTGACCAGATCATCACCTTTTAGATAGCATTTCAAGAAGATGGCTGAATTTAATAAGACCTGCTCATCACTTTTTATAGACTTCAATCAGGCCTTTGATTCAGTGCATTGAGCAAGGTTGTTGGAGCTGATGAGGTGACTCAGCAGCCCTGGGAAGATAGTGTCAAGGATAGAAGAGCTCTATCATGGAACAGAAAGCTGTGTTTGAGTCAATGGCAGATACATGGCATGGTTTCCCACCTCCTCAGAAGTGCCTCAAGGCAGTGTTCTGTCACCATCATGGTTCAATATCAGCATTCATTGGTTGATGGATAAGCTTGAGGCAGCAGCTCTCGATGATGTTGAGCTGAACACCATTCTGCTTCAAGATCTTGAATATGCCAATGACATTGTCTTGTTGGCTCAGTTCAGTGAATAGCTGCAGCTGATGGCTGATCTGGTTGGGCAAGAAGTAGTGCATGTTGGTCCAGATATTAGTCTGGATAAAACTAAGTCCTTGGCCATTACCTTCAAGCAGCCTCCAGCTCCAGATTACATCCAGATCAGTACTAACTTGTCTGGATGGAACACTGAACAGGTGGCCACTGTCAAATATTTGGGTAGTATCATAGATGGTGCTGAAAGATGTGGCCACACCAATAGCTGCTGCCACTTTTCAGGCCCTTCAGCAGCCTCTCTGGGGATGTCATGACATCAAGCTTGCTACAAAGCTATGGCTCTACAGACCCACAGTTATGCCAACTCTATCGTATGGAAGTTAAATGTGGGAGCTGGGGAAAGCTGAAGAACACCGGATTGACATTTTCAGTTCTTGTCATCTTCATCAGCTACTTCATATCAAGTGACTGGATGGGATCAGAAATGAGGATATTTGAAGCCGAACTCCACAATCACCTCCTTTGGCACTGGGTTCAATTTCTGCAATTTTCTTGGTAAGGACATATTATAAGAATGGAAGACCAACAAATTTCAAAGCATGTTTATCTAGGAATACCGACACACAGCTGGCGATCACAGCGGGAAAAAAAATTCAAAGATGTTTTTTTTTTGTTTGTGGAGTTTGGACAGCCATGTTCCCTCCACCCCCTTTCCAGTTTAAAAAAAAAAAGTGTTTAAAGTGAGACACAATATTTTTATTCTCACTGAAACTAAATACATTTTTTTTAGAAATGTCTAAATTTTTAACTTAAACTGTTTTGGCAAAATAAATATATATATTTTTAAAAAGTACCCAAGTGGATGTTTTTAGAGAAAGTTTTTTCATTTTAGTCAAAAAGGCATTGTCCGTTAGAAAAATGTTGACCCGCTCTATAATTTAGTTAATGTTTGTGAAGTGCTTTGAACTCCTCAGATGGAAGGAGCTACATAAGTGTAAAGTTATTATATTTTATTTAAAAATTATCTAAATATAGTCATTCTCAATATATTTTTGTATGAAATTTCCTTTTTTTTTTTTATGAAAAAAGATGGGAAAAGAAAAGAACATGTAAATGTGCTTCACTTTCCAGGGCTTTAATGCTTTCTGACCCTTTGTCTGTCTTGTCTATTTAGGCTGTAAGCTGTTTGAGGCAGGAACTGTCTCTCACTATATGTTTGTACATGTGTATATGTTTGTGCCTAGCTCAATGCACCCTGATTTTGGTTGTTGCTTCTAGTACTACTTTACTACAAGTGATTAATAACAACGACATGTGCGGACCTTCCTCTGGCATGGATCCTACTGCAGAATCCTGGCCGCAGACTGGAAAGCTCTTCAGGACCAGGGAATGCCGTTTGTTTTGTGTTGCATATGGTGCCAAACACTTTGGTGCTAAATGTCTAATAATAACACTTGATTTTAGATACGAACCAAATATTTACCAATTTTTATGTACCGAAGTTTAAAACTAAGTGTTGGCCTTTGTTTTATAGGCCGGAGTTTTGATTAAATATGTAGGAAAACCTCTCACAGTTTGTAAAGAAATATTACCTTTGTATTTTTTGAAAGATACCATCTCAAAGATTTATTACAGTTCTGTTTCCATGCTGTAAAGCACTATCTGAAGTAATTAAATCTGTAGATAGAATTTTTTTTATTGAAATGTTATCTTTATTGCCGTATAGCATTTACATTGTGAGGTGCTTTGTTGTGTGCTATCAATCCTAGGCAAATATGTATTTTTATAACCAGATAAGAAAATATATGTTTCTTAAATAATGCAGCAGTATCTCTCTGTGTTCATTTTCTCCTGGATACACACATGCCCCAGATCTCCTCACCAGTAGTGAAGACTTTATACACAGACACAAACTCTCTTTCCAGACCATCATCTGGGCTCCCTCCCCTGTGCAGCTTTCCCTTACGCGGGTCCCAGCCATCCTCCTCCCAGGTAATAATTTATTCTTATATGGTCTAAATCAACTCCATCTCCAAGACAGTAGGACTAGTCGTCTTTCCATTTACTTGAATGGCTTTTAGGTAAGGCCTGTATGAGAACTTCTTAAAGTTGCTGTTAAATACTTTGGTGTGAAATGGGGAGACCCTAGAGATGTAGACAGAATTAGTTAATACATATTGGGTCAAATCATGAAGTCATTACTTAGGGCCACATTGTGCCATAGACTTTTGAACACAAAGGGGAGTTCCACCTAAAAACCAAGATATTGAGCCTCAGATTTTACTAAGTCATTTCTTAGCTAAAACTCCAACTAACTTCAACAAGAATTTTGCCTGAGTAAGGACTTGAGATGCTGTGTTTGAAGACAATGGCAAAACTCTCTTTGACTTCAGCGGAGGTACAATCCGGCCCTGATTATAGATTTCAGGTTTTCTCTCATTTCACCTGAGTTTGCTATCTTTACACACATTGGGCGATACCTTATTTGAAATTAAGAATCTAGCCCATTTTGAGTTTGGGAGCTTGTTCTTTGGAAAGATTTGGATAGAACTAAAAGTTGAATAGAACCTACTGTCAGATTATTGGGGGCAAGTGTATCTTTCTGCTTTTATGAAATTGCTTATTTAGTAGTATTTCCAGATCAGGAGAGTACATTACAAAAGGAGAGAAAGTGACAGTGTGGATTGTATGGAGAAGGGTACATTCCTACATGGAGTATTTACATACAGAGTATTGTGAAGTACTAATACCCTTTAGATTAGATTGAAAGATCATAGAATCATAGAATATTAGGGTTAGAAGGGACCTCAGGAGGTCATCTAGTCCAACCCCCTGCTCAAAGCAGGACCTAATCCCAACTAAATCATCCCAGCCAGGGCTTTGTCAAGCCTGACCTTAAAAACCTCTAAGGAAGGAGATTCCACCACCTCCCTAGGTAACCCATTCCAGTGCTTGACCACCCTCCTAGTGAAAAAGTTTTTCCTAATATCCAACCTAAACCTCCCCCACTGCAACTTGAGACCATTACTCCTTGTTCTGTCATCTGCTACCACTGAGAACAGTCTAGATCCATCCTCTTTGGAACCTCCTTTCAGGTAGCTGAAAGCAGCTATCAAATCCCCCCTCATTCTTCTCTTCTGTAGACTAAACAATCCCAGTTCCCTCAGCCTCTCCTCATAAGTCATGTGCTCCAGCCCCCTAATCATTTTTGTTGCCCTCTGCTGGACTCTTTCCAATTTTTCCACATCCTTCTTGTAGTGTGGGGCCCAAAACTGGACACAGTACTCCAGGTGAGGCCTCACCAATGTCGAATAGAGGGGAACGATCACGTCCCTCGATCTGCTGGCAATGCCCCTAATTATACAGCCCAGAATGACGTTAGCCTTCTTGGCAACAAGGGCACACTGTTGACTCATATCCAGCTTCTCGTCCACTGTAACCCATAGGTCCTTTTCTGCAGAACTGCTGCCTAGCCACTCGATCCCTAGTCTGTAACTGTGAATGGGATTCTTCCTTCCTAAGTGCAGGACTCTGCACTTGTCCTTGTTGAACCTCATCAGGTTTCTTTTGGCCCAATCTTCTAATTTATCTAGGTCCCTCTGTATTCTATCCCTACCCTCCAGCGTATCTACCACTCCTCCCAGTTTAGTGTCATCTTGCAAACTTGCGGAGAGTGCAGTCCACGCCTTCCTCCAGATCATTAATGAAGATATTGAACAAAACCGGCCCCAGGACCGACCCTTGGGGCACTCCGTTTGAAACCGGCTGCCAACTAGACATGGAGTCATTGATCACTACCCGTTGAGCCCGACAATCTAGCCAGCTTTCAATCCACCTTATAGTCCATTCATCCAGCCCATACTTCTTTAACTTGCTGGCAAGATCTTTGGGTCAGTGACTCATCATCATCATGTTCCGATTACACCTCTGGTGTTTAGGGCAGCGATTAAGCTCCTCCACTCCTGTCTGTTTCTGGCAAGACTTTCAATGGTTCCCCAGCTCTGCCCCAGGTTTTTCAGCTCAGCTTCCACAGCTCTTCATTGTTTTCGGCAGCCTCATTTTCTCTTGCCTTCAGGTGTCCATCTTATTGCTACTCTGGTGATGGAATCAGTTTCCATCCAAAGCACATGACCGATCCATCTCCAACGCCTCCTGGCAATGATGGTGCTCAGTTCCTCTTGGCTGCACTGTGTCAATAGATCTTGGTTTGAGATTGTTCTGGGCCAAAGATACAGAGGATTTTTCTGAGGCAGGTGGTATGAAATGAAGACAGTTGGGACATGTCATACTTTCTCATTCCCCAGCATTCTGCACTATAAAGTAGTGTTGAAAGTACGCACCTCTGATAAATCTTGAGTTTGGTTTTGGTGTTGTATTTTGATTATTTCCAGACTGTATTTAAGCTCCTGAAGGTGTTCCTGGCTTTACTGATTTTGTTCCGGATGTCCTGGCTTGTTCCATCATCCTGGCTGATGGTGCTGCCCAAGTATGTGAATGTTCTTCTTCGAGTGCTTGCTCATATCCATTCCAGTTAGGTGTGTGCGCGCCGCGTGCACGATCGTCGGAAGATTTTTACCCTAGCAACACCCGGTGGGTCGGCTGTGGAGCCCCCTAGAGTGGCGCCGTTATGGCGCTGGATATATACCCCAGCCGACCCAGCGCCCCCTCAGTTCCTTCTTACCGCCCCTGACGGTCGTTGGAACTGTGGAGCGCGGCTTAGCTAATCTCCACACTCCCTAGCTTCTCATTGCTCTTGTTATAGTTAGTTTTATAGATAGTTGTTCAAGTTAGTTAGTAGTTAGTGTATAGTGTATATATATATAGTTGTATAGTGTTATCGGGGGTTTAGGGGGTGTTTTTCCCCTTTTCCCCCCGGCGCACAGCCGGGCCCATGCCCAAGGCTCCTGGCTTTAAGCCGTGCGCGTCCTGCGGGAAGCACATGCCAACCAGCCACCCGCATAGCTCTTGCTTGAAGTGCCTGGGAGAGACTCATCCAGCAGATAAGTGCCCTATCTGCAAGGCCTTCAAGCCTAGGACAAGGAAGGAGCGGGACTTTAGGCTCAGACAGCTCCTCATGGAGGCGGCTCTGAGTCTGGATCCTCCCTCGGCGCGCCCTGTCCCGGCACCGAGCGCTTCGGTGCGCAGCGCCCCGGCGGGCCCGACCGGTGCGACAGAAAAGACTGTTCGGCACCGACCGACGTCGGCACCGCGCCCGCCCAAAGAGCCTCGGCACCGATCCATTTCTCCGGGCCATAAGAAGACCGCTAAGACACAGGACGTTGCTGCCGCGAAGATACCGGCTCCCCCGGTGCCGGGGGTAGAGCCGCGTCCGCAGCTGGACCGCCAAAGACAGGCGGCCACACCGTCGACTCCGGCACCGAGGCCGTTGAGTCCGGTGCGGACTGTTTCACCACCAAGGCTGGTGGTGGAACCTTGTCTCCCTTCCACCCAGGAGACCTTCGCTACAGCGAGAGACCTGATCGCCCTCACTGAGCCGGCGCCGTCGCAACTCCCGGCACCGGTAGCCCCACGTGTGCTGCAGTCCAGAGGGAAACCTGCCCTGGTGCGCCCACCGTCGCCAGCACAAGTCTCTCGGCACCGCTCCAGATCCCGAAGCAGGTCCCGACGCCGCTCTGAGTCCCGGCGCCGAGTGTCACCTCGGCACCGGTCGTACTCGCGGCCCAGATCTTCCTCGCGGCGCCGTTCAACATCCCGGCACCGCCGTGACGACCGGCACCGATCGGGGTCGAGGCGCAGCTCCCGGCACCGGTATGAGCGCCACTCGGGCTCGAGAGGCCGCTCCCGGTACCACGCCTCCTCCAGATCGTCGTCCCGTTCCAGATCGGGATCCCGGCACCGGAGGGACTATCGGCACCGGTCCAGGTCCCGGCACCGTTCGCCGGAACCGCACAGGGACAGGTCCCCTTACGGTCGGCACCGTTCGGCACCGTACCATCCGGTGCCGACGGCATCGGGTTCGGCACCGCCGTGGCCGTCGAGATCGGCGTCGCGGTCATCTGAGGCAGTGGAGCCCGGCCACCTGCAGGAGACCGACGACCCTATGCAAGGACCTGCGCATTGGTCCTTCTGGACTCCTTGGGCCTACCACCAAGCACAAGGAGCTCCCCTATCGGCCTCCCGCTCTGGCCGTTCGGAGCCTAGGGCCCCAGAGTCCACCATCTCCCGCCCTCCTCCAAGGGACGTGGAGGCTCCAGTGCCCGCACCTGCAGAGGCCCTGGACCAGGGGGCAGGAGATGCCCAACACCAGGAATACCTGGAGCAGGACCAACCATTGGACCCCTTGCCACCGGGGGCATCCTCCTCGTCCTCTCCTGATGAGGCCGTAGCGGGCACGTCCACCATCGGGCCGCCTCCGATAGACCTTCGGGCCCATCAGGACCTGCTGCGGCGCATGGCTCGCAATCTGGACCTCCAGGTGGAGGAGATTGCGGAGGTCCATGACCCAATAGTGCAGATCATTTCAGCGGATGCTCCATCCAGGGTGGCATTACCGCTGGTCCGCACCATCCAGGCCAACGCCACCACTATCTGGCAGACCCCGGCCTCTATTCCGCCCACGGCCAGAGGGGTTGAGAGAAAGTACTTCGTGCCTTCCAGGGAACATGAGTATCTGTACACTCACCCCCAACCGTGCTCACTGGTGGTTTCATCAGTCAATGCACGGGAGTGCCATGGCCAGCAAGCTGCTGCGCCCAAATCGAAGGACGCTAAGCGCTTCGATTTGTTCGGACGCAAGGTTTATTCGGCTGGCGGACTGCAATTGCGGGCAGCGAACCAGCAGGCGCTCCTGAGCCGCTACGGCTTCAATATGTGGTCCTCGATGGGGAAATTTAAAGAGCTGGTTCCCCAGGACTCGAGGGAAGAGTTCGGGGCCTTGGTAGAGGAGGGCAAGCGGGTGGCATGCACCTCCCTACAGGCGTCCCTTGATATAGCGGACTCGGCCGCTAGGACCCTGGCTTCAGGGATAGCAATGCGCCGAATCTCCTGGCTCCAGGTGTCGGGCTTGCCACCGGAACTGCAGCAGACCCTGCAGGACCTACCGTTCGAGGGCCAGGGCCTCTTTTCAGAGAAAACAGACTCGAGGCTCCAAAATCTTAAAGACTCTCGGACAATGATGCGCTCCCTGGGGATGCATGTCCCAGGGCCTCAGCGCAGACCCTTCAGGCTGCAGCCTCAACGGTTCTACCCTCCCCCGCCTCGTCCAAGACAGGACTTTGCTAGGAGGCGGGGTCGAGGTGGTAGGCGGAGGTCGACCGGCCCTCAACCCGGTCAGAACCAGGGCCAACCTAGGCCACCTTCTGGGCCTAGACAAGCCTTTTGAAGGTGCGGTCGAGGACGGCACCTCAACCATTTTCCAGGATCCGGTTCCCCCCTTCCGGGATCGCCTCTCCCGTTTCCACCGTGCTTGGTCCCGTATAACCTCGGACCGTTGGGTCCTTCGCACGGTGAAAAGGGGATACGCCCTCCAGTTTTCCTCGCCCCCCCCCCTCCCACTCCCCCTCCCCGTCCCTCTTCAGGGACCCTTCTCACGAGCAACTCCTTACACAGGAGGTTCTTGGGCTCCTCGCTATGGGGGCCATAGAGGAGGTTCCTTCGGAGCTAAGGGGCAGGGGGTTTTACTCCCGCTACTTCCTGATACCCAAGTCAAAAGGGGGTCTACGGCCCATCTTAGACTTGCGAGGACTCAACCAATTCATAGTAAAGTTGAAGTTCCGCATGGTGTCATTGGGGACCATTATCCCTTCACTGGATCCTGGAGACTGGTTCGCCGCCCTCGACATGAAGGACGCCTATTTCCACATAGCCATTTATCCGCCCCACAGACGCTTCCTGCGTTTTGTGGTAAACAGGGCGCACTACCAATTCGCAGTCCTTCCCTTCGGCTTGTCCTCAGCTCCCAGGGTGTTCACCAAGTGTCTGGCAGTCGTTGCGGCCTTCCTTCGTCGACAAGGGATACAGCTGTTCCCGTACTTGGACGACTGGCTGGTACGCGGCCGCACCAGGGACCAACTGCAGGCTCATGTCCGCATAGTGACAAGCACTTTCCACGAGCTGGGCATTCTACTCAACAGAGAGAAGTCCACTCTAGTACCTACTCAGAGGATAGAGTTCATTGGAGCAATCCTGGACTCCAGACGTGCCCGAGCCATGCTGCCAGACAGCCGATTCCATACCATCTCAAGCGTCATTCAAGGTCTCAGGGCCTTTCCAATTACCACCATAAGAACATGCCTCGTCCTTTTGGGCCACATGGCCTCGTGTACATACGTGACCAGGCACGCCAGACTGCGACTTCGTCCACTGCAGGCTTGGGTATCATCGGTCTACCGTCCTCATCGAGACGACCTGAACATGGTGGCCACCGTTCCGACCTCTGTCTTGGCCTCTCTCGCCTGGTGGACGGATCGCGCAGTAGTCTGTGCAGGAGTGCCCTTTCACGCCCCACAGCCCTCCCTCCACCTAGTTACGGACGCTTCATCTCTAGGCTGGGGCGCTCACCTGGGGGAGCACCATACCCAAGGCCTGTGGTCCGCGTCCCAACTAGCCCTGCACATCAACGTCCGAGAGCTGATGGCGGTGCGCCTGGCTTGTCAGGCTTTCCTCAACTTCCTACAGGGCCGTTGCGTGCTGATTCTCACCGACAACACCACGGCCATGTTTTACATCAACAAGCAAGGCGGAGCTCGCTCATCTCCCCTATGCCAAGAGGCCATTCGCCTGTGGGACTTCTGCATCGCCCACTCGATTCATCTCACGGCGTCATTCCTGCCTGGAGTCCAGAATACGCTGGCGGACCGTCTCAGCAGGTCCTTCCAGACGCACGAGTGGTCGATTCGCCCGGACATCATCTATTCCGTCTTCCAAAGGTGGGGGTTTCCCCAGATCGACCTGTTCGCATCTCGGGCCAACAGGAAGTGCCAGGCATTCTGCTCCCTACACGGGCGAGCCCCGGGCTCTCGGTCAGACGCCTTCCTCATGGCATGGAAAGACCATCTCTTCTACGCCTTTCCTCCATTCCCGCTGGTCCACAGGGTGCTGCTCAAGATCCGCAGGGACCATGCACGAGTAATTCTAGTCGCTCCCGCTTGGCCGAGACAACACTGGTACACCACACTGCTGGAACTGTCAGTACAGAGACCAATCACGCTCCCCTTGAGTCCGGATCTCATCTCTCAGGACCACGGCCGGCTGTATCACCCCGACCTGCAGTCCCTCCACCTCACGGCGTGGATGCTTCATGGTTGAGTCGCTCAGAGCGGCAGTGTTCACAGGCCGTCCAACAGGTCCTGCTGGGAAGTAGAAAGCCCTCTACGCGGACCACTTATTTAGCCAAGTGGAAGAGGTTCTCCTGTTGGTGTGAGCAACGAGCTACGTCTCCCTCGCAGGCTCCTATCCCCTTGATACTGGAGTACCTCCTGTCCCTAAGACAGCAAGGCTTGGCGACATCCTCAATCAAGGTTCACCTCGCCGCTATTTCCGCTTTCCACCCAGGAGAACTCACGTCCTCGGTCTTCTCTAACCCGATGGTCGTTAGATTCCTCAAGGGCTTAGACCGGCTGTACCCACAGCAACGACAACCGGTTCCGACGTGGAACCTCAACCTCGTCCTCTCCAGGCTCACAGGGCCTCCGTTTGAACCATTGGCGACCTGCTCACTCCTGTACTTATCCTGGAAGACAGCCTTCCTCGTAGCCATCAGCTCAGCACGACGCGTCTCGGAACTCAGGGCGCTGACATCCGAGCCCCCTTATACGGTGTTCCACAAGGACAAGGTGCAGCTTCGCCCCCATCCTGCCTTTCTTCCGAAGGTGGTATCACCTTTCCATGTAAACCAAGATATATTTCTCCCGGTCTTCCATCCGAAACCGCACGCTACTCGTCAAGACCAGCGTTTACATTCTTTGGACGTTCGCAGGGCCCTGGCTTTCTATATTGACCGGACAAAGCCATTTAGGAAAACGACGCAACTCTTCGTTGCGGTGGCCGACCGGATGAAAGGATCACCGGTCTCTTCACAGTGCCTGTCCTCTTGGATTACGTCCTGCATTCGTGCTTGCTACGACCTGGCCGGTGTACCAAAGCCACACCTCACTGCTCATTCCACGAGGGCCCAGGCCTCCTCGACTGCCTTCCTGGCTCAAGTACCGATCCAGGACATTTGTAGAGCTGCAGTGTGGTCTTCGGTCCACACATTTGCTACTCACTATGCGCTGGTGCAACAATCCAGAGACGATGCTGCTTTCGGGTCAGCGGTTCTGCACACAGCAATGTCTCACTCCGACCCCGCCACCTAGGTGGGGCTTGGGAGTCACCTAACTGGAATGGATATGAGCAAGCACTCGAAGAAGAAAAGACGGTTACTCACCGTTGTAACTGTTGTTCTTCGAGATGTGTTGCTCATATCCATTCCAAACCCGCCCCCCTTCCCCACTGTCGGAGTAGCCGGCAAGAAGGAACTGAGGGGGCGCTGGGTCGGCTGGGGTATATATCCAGCGCCATAACGGCGCCACTCTAGGGGGCTCCACAGCCGACCCACCGGGTGTTGCTAGGGTAAAAATCTTCCGACGATCGTGCACGCGGCGCGCACACACCTAACTGGAATGGATATGAGCAACACATCTCGAAGAACAACAGTTACAACGGTGAGTAACCGTCTTTTTCTACATTGGTGAGAACATAATCCTCTATCGGTACTGGTGATGGTGAGGCAGTATTAAAGGTTATGATATCTGTCTTATTGCAGTTGATTTTCAGTCCAATTTGCTGGCTGAATGTGTTGAGGGTTTTTTTCTTGTATATGGTGTTGGGTATATGATAGGAGAGCGACATCATCTGCGAAGTCCAGGTCTTCAAGGGATGAGAATAGTATCCTTTTAATGCCTCTTGGAATGTCTTCTGTTGTATGCCGCATTACGCAGTTGATGGCAATGTTTGAAGAGAATTGCAGACATGACACAGTCCTGACGTACTCCTGTTTTGACTTCAAAACTGAGCTCACTGTGATCAACACTGCATGTAAAGTTGAAATAGAAGCTTTTGATGACGTTGATTATATGGAAAGGAATTCCATATGCCCACAGAATGCGCCATAGGCTGGTCCTGTGAATGCTATCAAAAGCTTTCTCAAAGTCTATGAAATTTATGTAGAGTTGCCGTTGCCATTCTAAGCACTGTTCTATTACGTTTTGTAGAGTGAAAATCTAGTTTGTGCATCCACGCCCTTTCTGAAAACCAGCTTGCTCTTTTCTGAGAACACTATCAACTGCCTCTGATATACGCGGATATCATAATCTTACACAATACTTTGCTTGGCACAGATAAAAGTGTGATACCACATCAGTTATTACAATCACTGATAGTACCTTTCTTTGGTATCTTCACTATAACCCCATTGGTCCACTCATCTGGCACTTTTTCCCTTTCCCAGACTGATGTAAATAGAGGGGCCAGGATAGATGCTGCTAACTCAGGATTTACCTTGAACAATTCTGCATTCAAGTTATCCTTGCTAGGAGCTTTCCCATTTTAAAAGGATTTGATGGCTTGAATGATCTCTTCCTTAGTTGGGGTGTCTGTGTTGATATCAAGATCTTCTTCTGCCTCCTGGATGTTTGCTTCCTCTTTAGGTGGCTCCCTGTTCAGTAATTCTTTGAAATGCTCTGATCAGCGCATTTCTTGTCCTTTTTTGGTTGTTAGTAGGTGTCTTTGTTTGTTCCCGATGAGAGTGTTTGTTGGTGTCTGCCGTTTACCACTAATAAGCCGTGTCATTTTGTAGACCGTTCCTTGTTCACCACGAGCAGCTGCATCCTCTGCTTGTGTTGCCACATTATCAATATAATGCCATTTGTCTGCTCTCACAAGACGTTTGACCTCCCAGTATGCCTTGCTATACTGCTCATGGTATTTGTCCTTTAGCTTCTGGGATTTTTTGTCTACAACTTTTTTCTTCAGGGCTCATCTGGTTTCTATGGCGTTCCATGTGCTTGGTGTAATCCACTCCTTCCTCCTTTTCTGCCTATAGCCTAGACAGGCTTCACTGCTCTGTTTATAAATTGCTGTTACTTTGTCCCACTTCTTGTTGATCTCTGCATCTGTATTCCCTCCTCTTCATCAAGGTCTGCAAGTGCTTGAGACCTGTTCTTTAACTGCAGAACGAAGGCTTTCTGTATTTCAGGGGACTTTAGCTTGTCAATATCATAACGTCTATTGCTCTGTCGTTTGTGTTGTCCTTACTGACCTTGGAATTCAGATCACCCATGATGATAGTTAGGTTGTGGCATGGTACTCTCTCTAACTCTGCCTGTAGTGTAAGGTAGAATTTGTCCTTTACTTCTTCATCACTGTCATTTGTCGGAGCATAGCTCTGAATCAGTGTGATATTATTATGTTTCCCTTTCAGTCTGGCTCTCGTAAGTCTGCTGCTGATGGATTTCCATTCAAGCAGGGAATGCTCCACTCCCTTCTTCAAAAAGATGGCAACACCCTCATGGTGTTGTCCATCATCCCATCCAGAAAACAGCAAAGTTTCTCCCGAGGCTGTTGTTAATCTTCCCAATCCCGTCCATCTGCTCTCGCTGACACCCAGGATGTGTAAGCTGTAGCGTCTCATCTCTGCTGTGACCTGAGCTAGCTTCCCTGTTTCGTACATTGTCTGTAGGTTCCAAAAACCAAGTTTTGTTTTTGTCTTGGTATTAAGCACGTCAGTCTTCATGCCAGTGGCCTCCTTTTGGCTTTCACCACTGGCAGTCATACAGGTCATTGACTCCTGAAGGCCATCACACACTGTACTGGTCTATTTCTCCGTCGCTGTTTCCGTAACATATTTTGTTTTTTTACTTTTGTGAAATACTAATACCCTTTAGATTAGATTGCAAGATCTTTGGGTCAGTGACTATGTTGTACTCTTTATTTATATTCTCATACATCTGTGACACAGCCATTGGTGTCAACTGGCTAAGGGTTCATTCTTTACAAACTCCTGTCTCAGACCTGACAAACTCATTGTCACTTTCATTACAGCTAATACACCATTTATCCATAAAGGGTAGCAGGTGAGGTCTCTACTGAAAGCTTGTAATTTACCAATACTCATAATCACTGCAAGATTGTGTTTACGGGTAATATTTAAGGAATAAAGTAACTAAATTGAAAATCGTGCCCTCATGGTCTTGGAGTAAAAGTGAATCACTAGGGAATCATGTCTCTGTGATGGCTCATTCAAGCAGGAGGGAGTTTTCAGTCCTCCCTGGCTAGCCAATCTCATAATGTATTGCTCAATTGTCCATCTTTGCACTAACCCAGAAAAGTCTATGGAAAACCTGTCAAACTATAAACATCAATACCACTTGGAAGTGAGAAGGATGATAGGACAGCTAGGTGATCCCCCTGCATGTGAATAAAGATTTAGGATATCACAATGTGGAGAAAGCATATTTTTATCTATGGTAGGTTTGTGCTGCTGCAGCCATCATGCCATGATGCTTTTCCATCTGGCAAAGGTATGATTCGTAACAATATGATCCTTAATTTAATCCTAACAATTGCGATAATCTTTACAAATATGATCCTTGGGTTTCTTTCATTGTACATCATACCAACAATAAAACCAAAGGGATTTTAAAAAAATTTAAATAAAAATCTTATTTGTATGCAATAGCACTCTTTTCCAAAATGCGCTCGTAATACATGACCAGAGGATATGTGAGTGGGTCCCTTTTTCGCTATGCTTGTGCCAGCAGTCTGGCAATTTGTGGTGTCTTTATTAGTTACTGAATGTTGGGAAATAGTGGGTATCTATTTTTCCATAGGAATTCTTTCCATATTGGAATGCGTGTTGTGATGAGAACATTTTGGCAAAATTTCCCTCCAATCATCTGTTTTAATTCTATTTGTCATTCTTGTACCAATGTATGCATAAGACAGAGTATGCTTTGCTTCTTCTAATTAAGAAGAGAGCTTTGGGATATCTCTTGGATTCTTGACCTTTTTGTACCCTTAGAAAACATTCTGCAGATCTAGAGGGAGCTGTCTCAAGGGTTGCAACTGTTGTGTGAAAATAGGTAGTGTATAATTTGCAAATATTTATAAAATTCTGTTCTTGGTAATTGAAACTCTGTTAATTGCTCATGATTTCAGTCCAGACAGCTGGTTTGTTATTCTGCAGAGCTCCCACAGGATGGGAGGCATTATTCAGTGCCTCAAACCCCAACAGGCTTTGCTGTTTTGCATCATTTTATTGTGTATATGCCACATTTCTAACAATACTTGACTGAGTAACGAAGGAGGCTGTGGTTTGTTCCATGTATTAGAAAGGGGAGCAGCAGGTATCTGAAGTATCTTAAGCCTTTGACTTTGAGAATTTACCAGCGGATAGAGGCATGGGGAGTTGCATGGAGCTTGAATAAGAAAAGAGGATGGAGAAGAGCCTGCATGAGCTCAGCCTTATGCTAAGTAACGTGGAAGTTCTAGTTGGAAGGATGGATGTCATGAAACATCTTGAACAGTGATTTGAGTTTCATTGAATTTCAAATTAGAACCAGGCCAAGTCCCAAAAAGGCAAGACAATGTTACATTGTTGCAAAGCAAATTTTGTCAAAAATTATGCACAGCTGAACTAATCACACTGGCAAATCGAAATGGATGGGAAGGACACAGAAAGGAAAATGACAGGGAAGCTGGCAAATATTCTTCCTAGGATAAACGTATTAGAAGAGAAAAAGAATTAGTGTGGGCGACCAGGAAAATACAAGGGGCTACAAAAGAGAAAAAGAGAGCAAACCAGATCTGTATAAATCAATAGGGTAATCAAGAGGAGTTATATAATTACAAGAGCGTAAGAAGCTGAAGGAGAACATAGCAAAGGACAAACAAAAAAGGATTTTACATAAATATAAAAGGAGCAGAAGGTCAGTAAAAGACTGTAATGCCCTTGAGGGGGATTTGATGACAGATTGATGAGGCAGATATTGCTGGAGAACTAAATGATTAATTTAAGGAGAGTGAATGAAAAGATAAGTTTCTTGAGAATAGAAAAAGCAAAAGTAATTGAAATTAATGGTGAAGTTGGAAAAAGTAAAGAGAAATTCAGAGCATCTAAAATCATGACCTTCAGCCGGAAATATGAAAGTTCTGGTGGATGAAATATAGAACTCTGTAGTGTAGAACTTTAACTCTGTCCTAGGAACATGGGGGCAAGATCCTCAGCTGGTGTAAATCAGAGTAGCTTCACTGAAGACACTGATTTATGCCAGCTGACGATCTGGCCCGTGAGAGGGAACTAGACTGGAGGGAAGCAAACATGTGACACTCATATTTAACAGGAAGAACTTGGAAACTATTGATCTATACCTCTAATTTCCATACTGCAGTTTCACTTCTGGTCCCCATCCTGTGGTCAAGAGTTGTTGGTCAGGGAAAAAGCAGGACAGCAGTTGGTCAGTCTCAGATGGAAAAAGTCCATATTAATTTAAGTAGACGGTAGTCATAGGTAATCAGCTGGATTGAGCTATCTGAGCCAATCTGAGGCCCAAGTAAACAGCTTCATTCCTGTTCAGTCAATGAGAATGAATAGGAATGAAGCAGTTTATCTGGGTTTCCAGTTGACTTTTGATACAATACCATATAAAAGGCTACTGCATAATCTTAGCAAATACCTTCACTCATTTAGATAAACAGCTGACTATGTAAGAGAAGCTGGCTGTGGGTACTAAATGGTTACAGAACAAGCAGGAGGTAGGTGGTCTACTGCAGGGATTAGCAATGGGCTCACTCTTGCTCACTCTACATATCAGTGACAGAGAAGGCAAAACCATCAGGGCCTGGATAGTCAAGGGAAAGACTCCCATTGACTTTAATGGGCTTTGGATCAGGGCCTGGATAGGCAATCATTAAGATGACACCAAGACCCCAGTGTAGCAAGGTTCTTAAGCACATGCCTAACTTTAAGCATTTAATTTAAGTAATCTCATTGACTTCAGTTGACGACTGGGTTTTTAATTAGACTGGCACTTAAGTACCTTGCAGAACCAGACCTAAATGAGAGGAGTGATCAATACCAAAAGAGGGGGGAGGCTATATCTAGAGAGACCTGGAAAAAACAAGGGCATTGACATATAAGTGGCTTATACTATTTAATGAAAATCAGCAGAAATAATGAGAGGAATGAAAATGCAGCCACCTTTCCTTTTGATAGTGGGGTAAAAACAGTTTATTTAGATCATTATTATTAATACTCACCTATGTTATTTTATATTTAATACACTGAAAAGGGGTGAGATGTTTTAGTTTAATTTTAAAAATAGCTGTGCACATCTATTGCAGGAACCACCAATTATTTTAACTTATTTATTTATTTGGGTGGATTAATTTTGTAGCCAGCCACTATATTAATTTCTGTAGGATAAGGGAGGACAGAATTCAGAGAAAAGAGGCAAATACATTGTCAGCTGTATATATGTCATTTAATTACCATCCCTCATATACTGTCACCCCCAATTCCAACATTACCTTTAATAGCAAGTGCTAATGATTGCACAACCAGAGAAAATATCCAAAGAAATAGAGTAACCCTGATAGAAATAGAGTAACCCTCCAGCCAAAATGAAACTCCCTGTAAGATCTCCATTAATTAAAATCTCTACAGCTGGATTCCCTTAATTGTAGGAAATGAACACAATCCCTATAATTAACTCTTCATTCAAAGGCTTTCTTCCTGCATCTACAGAGAGAGGCAGCAGTTGTTTGGCATCTAACTGGACTGATGGATGATGTTGCTAACTCTTTAAAATGATCTGCTGCTCAGGGTCCAGCAATAAACTCAGTTTGATCTCTCTTTGAGAATCCCCTAATCAGCCTATCACATGTCTAAACCTTGGCCTTTAGCTCAATTTCAGTATTCACGAAAGCAAGTCACCATCTTGTGTCTTACCGTCTTTATCCCTGAGGCCAAGCCTACACTACAAAGTTTTGCCAACGCATGTTAGATCAGCATAAAGCTGTAGTTAGTACCTCACTTGTGCGTGTGCACACTTGGCTCCTTGTGTCAGCGCTGCACATACTCACCGGGAGTGCTTGTGTCGATGCCCAGTGCAGTGCACAGTGGGTTGGTATCCCAGTGCACAACCCACCACCATCCAGCTCACTGTCATTTGGGAAGTTTTGGCAATGCAAGGTGGGGCAGAAACAAGTCACACAAAGGTGACTGGGAACAAGGGATCAACTTCCCACAGTGCCCCGGTCTCGAACCCACAATGTCATCCATATCCCATAATTTTCACACCTTCTTTAAAAATCCCACAAACCCAGTGTGTCCTTCATGGGCCAGGGACAAGCCAGTGCTTCCCACAGCACATCCAGTTTGTGGCCAGATCTTACCATTTCTTCCTCCACAACAGCTCTAAAGTTCAGCCTTTTTTCCTGGTCACGACATTCAAAGTCTGGTCTGGTCCTTCACCATCTCGATTACTGCATCCTGTCCCTCTCTAGCCAGCCTGCCACCCTTCTTGCCCTTCATCCCATCCCCACCTGTGATACATTCCAAGTGCTATAATCTTCTCTGCCTTTCACACACAGCATGTCTCCTCCCTCCACTGGCATGCTGGTGTGAAAGCATGGTGAGCATCGTAGCAACTACTTTTAGGTACCTAGAAAAATCACAGGAACAATATTGCAATCCACAAAGCTAAGTCAGGCACCTAGGCTCCCTACGATGAATGGGGAGAGATAGGCGCCTAAGAATGCAAACCACAAAAGCCAGCACGCTAAGTGGGGAACTGCCTAAGGTAGCCAATGAGAGATGCCAACAACAAGGGTGTGTGCTAAGCCCCTCCCTTCTCGCAGAGATAGGCACCGAAATCCAGGCTGCAGGGAGGTGCCTCGTTCAGCTAGTGATCCATGAATGGGAACCAACTGTCGGGATCCAGGCACCTTAGGCCTCGCAGCCACTTGAGAGAATGAATTTGGTGCCCGAGGAGGAGGTGGTGACCTATAGCTTTTAGCCTAGTGGTTAGAGCACTCACCTGGGATGTGGGAGACCCACATTCAATTCCCCTGGGTCAGCCAGAGGGAGAAGAAAGGATTTGAACGGGGGTCACCCACATCTCAGGAGAGTGCTCTAACCACTGAGCTATGGGACATTTTAACATGGGGCTTCTTCAGGCTCTCCTGGTGTGGTGGAACACTAGCTGTGGCATTTATCTGAACTTTGGCAGAGTTAACAATGAGGTTCAGAAGCAGAGCAATTTTTGCTCCAGTAGGTGTGATTGATCTCTGTATGCACCAGTGAGTGAACTTAACCCTTTTGGTCCCATAAGAACAGGGCCGGCTCCAGCATTTCTGCCGCCCCAAGCAAAAAAAAAAAAAAAGCCGCGATCGGCGGCGGCAGTTCAGCGGCAGGTCTTTCGCTCCCAGAGGGAGCGAGGGATCTGCCGCCCCCAAATTGCCGCAGGTGCCGCCCCTCTCCCTTGGCCGCCCCAAGCACCTGCTTGTTAAGCTGGTGCCTGGAGCCGGCCCTGCATATGAAGAGCTAGTTGGAGGCTTCCTGGATGCCAAAATAGTGACAATAACTTGTATCTGTTACTACTAAGCAGTACTATGGATGTTCAGGTAACTTTGCCTCACATGAAGAGGAATTTGGGGGGCACCACCTGGAGAGAGATCCCCTGGTAATATGGCTTCACTGGACCCGAGGTCCAGGAGGCAGTGTGGGTGCACAGGGCCATTGTGAAGACAATAACATAAATACCTAACTCTTATGGGCTTGGTCCCCTGGGAGCTGCATTCACCTTAAGGGAGCCACAGTTTTTGAAGAGCAAACTCCCTGTTCATTCCATTGGGGAACAAATACCCCTCTCCATGAGGGATGGATCCTTTGGAAACTCTGAGTCTTGCCTCACCATGTAATAAACAAAGATTCTGATTTCTGACCCTACCCGTCCCCTTGGGGGTGGCTAGCGCTGCAGAACACATGGACTGCAAATGCGCCTAGCCTCCATCCGGGGAGTTATGGGGGGAGACCTTGTACACCTACATGGAAGTCAGTCCCAGCCTAGCCACTGTGTGTGTGCAGATATGCTAATTTCTCTTATATCCATTCCTTCCCCAACTCTCTCACAGATTTTCCTTGCTTTCCTCCTCCCTGGAAATTCATTCTTTCCCCCCCATCTCCACCCTCCCTCCACAAATCACCTGCTTCTAGACAGACAGACACGATCACACTTCCAAGCCTCCTTGAGATGTTCCCTGACTCATGCAGAGTCATGTGGAGACAGAAGGCCTCAGAACTGTGAACCTTACTGCAGCGGCATATTATCATCTAGGCCAACAAGATCTAGGCCTAGGGCGGCAAATTTGCCGGGGCGGCAAATTTGCTTTTCCCCCCTCCCCAACTCTGCCCCTTTCCCAAATCCCCGGCCCGCCTCCTCCCCCAGGCGCGCCGCGCTTCCCTCCTTCCACCTCCCTCCCAGGCTTGCCGTGCTGGGAGGGAGGGAGAAGCGAGTTGCAGCGTGCTCGGAGGAGGCGGAGCAGAGGTGAGCTAGGGCCCGCGGGCACGGGGAGTAATGGGGGGCCGGGAACCGCTCCCTGGCCCGCCCCAGCTCACCTCTGCTCCACCACTGCCGCCATCCCCCAAGCGCGCCGCAACTCCCCTTCTCCCTCCCGCCCCCCGGCTTGCCGCGCGAAAGTGCTGGGAGGGAGGGAGGGAGGGAGGAGAAGTGAGTAGCGGCGCGTTTGGGGGATAGCGGAGGTGAGCTGGGGCCAGCAGGCACGGGGAGTAACTCTTGGGGGTGGGGGCAGGGAACCACTCCCTGCCCCAGCTCACCCCTGCTCCACTGCCACCATCCCCCGAGCGCGCCACAACAGGGATACTATTAAAAATTCTTCAGATTTCTCTTACTGTTGCTCTGTATTTATTTCACTGAAGAATGTGATTATTCACTACATACAAATGACTGTTTTTGCTTCTCACATTAGATGTGGCCACATTGTGCAGTGCAACAAAGAAAGTACAAGGCATGTGCATAACTACATGGGCGTCTTCTACGCGCATTGGGAAATACAGCCAGCAGATACTATAATAATCTGTAATAGCTTATGTCCATTTCTCTTTGTTCTGTGATGGCATTTTTAGGGTTTCCTGTTTGTGGCACTTGTTGTTTTTTCTAACGTTGGGGCAATTTATTTATTTTTTGCAAATTGTAACTCATTTATAGGAGTAACAAATCTATATTTAGTTGGTGTTTTTAAAAATAGTTTCCCTGTGAATTATATCCAGTGTTGCCCCGTTTGAAGTCCCTGGTTCTCAGGGAGGAACTCCCAGTTACTGTGGAAGAACTCTTGGGTTTGCTATCCCTTCTGCAAACAATTTTCAGCACCACAAGAATTGCAAATATTGGGTATTGTAACTAAGCCTGGTACCCCTGAGGTTATATGGTGCTCTCTGGGCCGGATCTGGTACCTCATGAAGTCATTCCATCATGCTCCCTGTCCCCACACTGGTTTTGGGAAGGATGGCCCAGTGGTTAGAGCATTAGCCTGTGACTCAGGAGACCTGGATTCAATTCTCTGCTTCTACAGACTTCCTGTATGATCTTGGGCAAGTCACTTAAGGTAACATTTTCGAAAGCGCCTACCTGACTAAGGAGCCTAACTCCCTTAGGTAGACAGCTGCTTCTTCGTAGCACCATTTGGGGAAGGATTGCAGTCCCTGTTGCTCTCGAGCAAGAATTCAAACAGTTACTCCCTGGTCCTTAGCCTTCTGCAAGAATGCACTTTCCTTCTCTCTGGGAACCCAATAGTTGGCAAATCCAGTATAAACCACCACATCTAATTCCAGGAATCTTAAACAAAAGCAGTGTTTATTTGGCAGAGGGCAGAAAATAAAGACAGCATTGAAAGGCATGTGAAGCAGAATTTAGGCCCTGATTCAGCAAAGCTCCAAGCACATGCTTTGCTGAATAGGGATGGATTTAAGCAAATGCTTTGCTGAATCAGTGCCATAAGCATATAGATAAATCCCTAAAATAAGTCCAGCTAAACCAGCTCCAGCCTTAAGTGCATAAACTATTGTATAAACAAAATTAAAACCTTTCAGATTAGAATGTCCTTGTTCTGACTTGCAGCACCATGCTGTCTGTCAGCTCAGTTTTCCAGCTACTCTCTCACATAGTTTATCTGTCAAGGTATGTCATGTTCCAGTACTTTCCACATCCATCTTGTCTTTGATCTGGAAAGGAAGTGTTATACCTTATAGTTAAGAAGCCCAGTTGTCCTTTTAATCCCTGCTCAACAAGGACCTGATCCTGCCTGGTGCAGACCATTCTTTCCCTGATCTAGCAAAGCACTTAAACATCGACTACAGTGGTTCACTGGCACGTGCTTAAATTTAAACGTGCTGGATCTGGGGGAAATGTTCAACACCTGGCAAGGTTGAGCCCTACTGCTATATGGTTGTGTCAGTTCCCAAGCACAGTTCTTTTTGTATATAATGCAAGTGTTTTTCTCATTGTTTTATGTTAGATTTTAGTTTCTTCTCCTGGTTCTGTTTATAAGAATACTGATTTAAATCCCATAAAAGTTCCTCCCCACACGCACACATACTTCAGCCAAAGATATTTGATCTAAAGGAGTATAACCAGCAGGTGGTTGTGTTAATAAATTCTCATTAACATCATTTTGAGAGGATGTTTCATGCACATTGAGATTGTTATAAACATCCCTTACAGACCCAAATGACAACTTATTTTACACTAAATATTAAACTGTCTATAGCAATGTATGTAGCATTTTATACAAGCCTTTTCTCAATATTTTGTTTTAATGGCCTTTTATGGTGGTGGTTTTAATCTAAAACGTGAACCACTACTTATTTTGGATGAGGATATGTGACATTCCCCAGGGTGTAATCTGAACAGCTGTGTTCCCTTAGCTCTCCAGCCTGGGATACCTTTTACACTGCTTTGCTGGTGAACAGTAAACCCCTCCAGGCTCTGCTCACTCACAGCCACCAGCATGCAAAGACACTCCCAGCTGAGTACATGAATGCTATGCCCAGCCATCCATGAATTATATACAGGGTGACACCCACATATCCCTCAGTCCCAGCCTTCACCCCCAGAAAGTGTGTCTTGTATCGTTCAGTAGCCCACTGGACTGCACAAGCTCATAAGTAGTCTGTCATTCCAACAATGGATAATGAATACGCACCAGCCCTGTTGTCCTGAGTAGAGATTTCCCAAACACTTCAATCAAACAAACCAGTTTAGATAAAACAATAAAGCAAGTTTATTAACTAGAGAAAGATAGAGCTTAAGTGATTATAAGTGACAAGGCATAAATGTCAGACTTGGTTACAATAGAAATAAAAAGAGAAAACCACAAGCTAATTCCTAAACTTTACCAAGCTAAACAAGATTTGAAGCAAACATCATTCTCACCACACCAGATGCTGCAAGCAATTCTCAGTTCACAGTTCTTAGTTCACACTCTGGATTTCCATTCAGCCTGGAACCACACTGCTTAGTTCAGTGCTCTTCAGTTATACACTGATGCTATGAGCAGAGAGATATAAGGTGGAGAGGAGAAGGTCCTGTCAAGGTCACTGTGTTTTATTTTTATACCCACCTCCTCTCTTTGAGGATTACCTCCCCACCAGGATGTAGATAAACAGTCTCCTGTTATATGAGATTCACACCATATCTGGGAGGAAATGTAAATTTCTTGTTTATATTGCCCTGTTGCTGAAGAGTGGCTGTTTAAGTAAGTGATAGCCCACTTGGCTTTGTTGAAACCTGTCTGGGGTTGCCAGTGTGCCTTTGTCTCTGAAAAACTAGTTTGTGGGCATTACCCAGAACAGCAACATATTTCAGTAACGGTCATATAGCAAAATCTCATAATTTTACATGCATTGATATTACACACATCTTAATAGGACAATAATGTTCAGCAGCTTATGAGTTATCAAGTGATACCTCACAAGGCATGCTTTGTACCAAACATATCATAACCGTATGAAAGTGGTGAACATGGGGTACAGGGTGTCACAGGATAGAGAATTTTTTTGTTACACATCTTAAAATATAATACATATACATATTTATTTAATTATATGACCAGTTAGCAGACAGCAGTCAAAGTGATTAGTTTGTTGTAGTGTCTAACAATAACACTAAAGTCCTGTTTTTCCATTGAGTAAGCATAACCGTCAGTCTGTTCACACACTGGCCAATCCTTCTTCACCATCCTTCACATTATTATAGTGGATAGCATATTTGCCACTGACTTCAATGTGGTAGACTTGGGCCATTTACCCTTAATCTCCCAAGTTATTATGGGACCAGTTATTATGTACAATATCAGGGGGTAGCCGTGTTAGTCTGTATCCATAAAAACAACGAGGAGTCCGGTGGCACCTTAAAGACTAACAGATTTATTTGGGCATAAGCTTTCGTGGGTAAAAAAAAAACCTACTTCTGCATCTGAAGAAGTGGGTTAGAAGTGGGTTAGAAGTGGTTTTTTTTTTACCCACGAACACTTATGGCCAAATAAATCTGTTAGTCTTTAAGGTGTCACCGGACTCCTTGTTGTTTATGTACAATATGATGACTTTGAGTCTGATCCTGTGCCCATTAAAATCAGTGGCAAAACATTGATGGACTTTGCTTGGCCTCATTGGGCCAATTCTTGCTCCAATATTATTGGAAGTCACCAGATGGCACTTTAGAAGTAGTCTTACAGTTTTGTTTAACTGAATATATAGGTCATTAGATCTTGGAGAAATGCTTGTTGTTAGGTGTGATGCAATTTTTTCTAGAAGCTAAGCATATCACCAGTAAACATGATTCTCTCACCTTAGTGTCTTTGACTAGAATAACCTCATAGGTGCAGAGCTATGGGATAAAAACATCCAAAATAAAGGAAAACATTGCATGGTGTCAAAATATTACAAACGTTAGATATCTAACTTGCTTTTTACTGTTTGTGATATTTGTGCTCTTTCTGCTGTTCTCTCAGCTTGGACAGGGAAAAGAGACTTCATATTATTTATATGTATTGCAGAGGTACCTGGAGGTTACAGCCCTATATTTTAATATATCCTGTATAAACACGTAAGGAAAAGATGATCCTCTTCAAAGAGGATCTAACTAGTCTGTTCTACTTGTGTTTCTAGTCAGCCACCAGTCAGTTAGATTTTTAGTTCCTATATTCTGTTCTATTCAGGTTCTCATATTGCCCTTGTCACTATAGGATCTGAGCACCTTCCAGTAGCGTATTGTGCAATGTAACTAACATTTGTCACATGAGTCTTGCTCTCTCTTTTATCCTCTCCCCAAGAGGAGAATTGTGTGTGCAGTGTCACATTTTGTTTTGATAGGGATTTGTTTTGGGTAATTTTTTAAAATGTACATAAATTCCATACCCTAGTAGAATGCTACAATGCTGCAAACATTAAAGGGAAATTAATATTGTTTAAAAATTGTTTCCACTGGAATTTGGGAAGTTAAAAAAAGACTTAATATTTCTATTGGTCTTAGGCTTAGTAAAAGCTTATTTCTAAAAAACCCTTGCATTGTGGACCAAATTAGACCTGTCTGTCTCTTTAATTTTACATGGTTTATAACAGAAACAATGGTATGTTGGAAGGGCATATCCTCACAGTTAATGATTACTTGGGCCTTAGTTTATGGACCTGCGTGTCCCTTGACTCCTGTAATCAAATATGAATTGGCTGAAACCCTGCCCCCACCACCACCAATGTGTCCTTATTGCTTAATTAGACCTGCCTTCCCGTTAGGTAGCAAATATCTCCTGAAGAGCAAACACAACAAACTACTGATCCTGCGCTCCTTACTCAGGCAAAACTCCCCCTGACTTCATTGACTTTGGGGAATGCAAGATTGGGCTGCGATCCTGCAGTTCACTCTTGTGCAGCCCCTCTGTTCCGTCTGCACGGGGCTCATTTCAGTCAATGGGGCTGTGCATGGGTGCACCACCGTGTTCTCACACAGTGAATTGCAGGATCTGGGCCTGAGCAAGGAAACTGATGAAACAAGGGGGCAGATCCTCCACTGGTGTAAACTGGAACGATGACAATTTACTTGTCCCAAGGTCCTTAAAACTCTCTGTTATTTAAATGTCCACATATCTCTGCTTCTAGTATGTTGATTACAATGCCATACTCTCAAGCTGTCCAATTACACAGGTTCTCTGGCTGTTTGTCATCCATTTAGTGTTAAATAGACATGGGAAACAATGCAATGTTAGACTCTTTGTCTTGTTCTGATCTTGAATTCACACTTTTCATAAAACAGGCTGAACTCCGTGTTGCAGCCATATCAATAGTTAACAACTGGAGGCGAAAATGTTCATCTGTTTCATTTACTTGAGACACTCAGATCAATAGAAAGAGCCTTCTCTCTTTTTGACTTGCCTATGCAAAATTGTCATCAATTATTAATCAAAGTAGACTAGATTTCATTGAAGATATGACTTCCTGCAGCAAGATACCATCTCCTTAAATGTTAGTTTAAAAGTGCATCCTTTCTTAAAATGCTGCATGTTAAAAAAAAAAAAAAAGCTTTAAATGTCAGATTAAAATAGAATAAAAAAATAAAATTTTATATAATAAAAAAAAAAAAAAAAAAAAAAAAGCTCTTATTAGCAGATTGAAATTGAATTGTAAAATTGAAATGAATTTAATTGGAAAAATTGGGGGTGCAAGTATTTTACAGAAATATAATGAATTGTGCACAGTAAGGGTGCAGAACAATATACTACAGAAATGTGGTGCAGGGACCTCAGTAGGATGCAGCAAATCCTATCTAGCTTTATCTGCTCTAGAGAATTTAAGCAACTCTGCATGGGTGAAATTCACCACTGTGCAAAAGGCCAGCACCACTGAAATCCAACATAAACCATATTTGGAACCAGACCATTAGGGAGTGGGGGACCCCCGTTGGGCCAACATTATAAAAGAGACATGAGGTTTCTTCCAAGCAGATGTACATGGAGGATCTTCAGGGTTTCTGGGTGGGTGCCACTGCCCATCCCTCAGGGGCACAGAATCAATGGGGAGTTTTGTTTGAACCAGGGCTAGGCCCTCTATTTACAATAAACATCTTTTAACAGTTATCCAACAGCTCCGTTCTCTTAGTTTAAATGCATGTAAAAACATACAGTATGTTGCCTCCTGTACTGTTCTGTCATAAACGTTATCCCTCAAATACATTTTGATGCAATACAGCCAGCTAACATGGCTTAAAGATCAATTTAGAGGGACTGTGTGATTCCTGTCAGAAATGATCACTATGCCACACTCTCTTTATTATTTTCTTCAGCTTTACTTTTCAAATGTGTACAGAGAATGAATAGGAAACGAAGTGCTAGACAATTATGACCTATTTAAATTATATATCGGTAGCCCAACACACAGTGGAAAGTCATTAAATAAATCATCATAAGGGAAATAAGTCAAAATGATCCTTTTTTTGCATTTGCTATACACTGTAAGGGGATAGAAGGCTTTTGTGGGGAAATAAAAATCCACATACAATGAATGATACATGCAAAACAATATAGTGTATCATAATCTAATGAGAGTGACATTTTAAAACACAAAGAATGGGGAGTACTTGTGGCACCTTAGAGACTAACAAATTTATTTGGGCATAGCTTTCGTGGGCTAAAACCCACTTAATCAGATGCATGCAGTGGAAAATACAGTAGGAAGATATATATACACAGAGAACATGAAAAAATGGGTGTTGCCATACCAACTCTAACGAGACTAATCAATTAAGGTGGGCTAGTATCAGCAGGAGAAAAAAAACTTTTGTAGTGATAATCAGGATGGCCCATTTCCAACAGTTGACAAGAAGGTGTGAGTAACAGTAGGGGGAAAAATAGCATGGGGAAATAGTTTTATTTTGTGTAATGACTCATCCACTCCCAGTCTTTATTCAAGCCTAATTTAATGGTGTCCAGTTTGCAAATTAATTCCAATTCAGGAGTTTCTCTGTGGAGTCTGTTTTTGAAGTTTTTTTGTTGGAGTACTGCAACTTTTAGGTCTGTAATCGAGTGACCAGGGAGGTTGAAGTGTTCTCCGACTGGTTTTTGAATGTTATAATTCTTGATGTCTGATTTGTGTCCATTTATTCTTTTGCGTAGAGACTGTCCGGTTTGGCCATTCAATGTACCTGGCAGAGGGGCATTGCTGGCACATGATGGCATATATCACATTGGTAGATGTGCAGGTGAATGAGCCTTTGATAGTGTGGCTGATGTGATTAGGTCCTATGATGGTGTCCCTTGAATAGATATGTGGACAGAGTTGGCAATGGGCTTTGTTGCAAGGATAGGTTCCTGGGTTAGTGTTTTTGTTATGTGGTGTGTGGTTCCTGGTAAGTATTTGCTTCAGGTTTGGGGGCTGTCTGTAAGCGAGGACTGGCCTGTCTCCCAAATCTGTGAAAGTGAGGGATCGTCCTTCAGGATAGGTTGTAGATCCTTGATGGTGCGCTGGAGAGGTTTTAGTTGGAGGCTGAAGGTGACAGCTAGTGGCGTTCAGTTACTTTCTTTGTTGGGTATGTCCTGGAGCAGGTGATTTCTGGGTATTCTTCTGGCTCTGTCAATCTGTTTCTTCACTTCAGCAGGTGGGTATTGTAGTTTTAAGAACGCTTGATAGAGATCTTGTAGATCTTGTTTGTCTCTGTCTGAGGGATTGGAGCAAATGCGGTTGTATCTTAGAGCTTAGCTGCAGACAATGAATCATGTAATTTGGTCTGGATGAAAGCTGGAGGCATGTAGGTAAGTATAGCAGTCAGTAGGTTTCCGGTATAGGGTGGTGTTTATGTGACACTTTTTATTAGCACTGTAGTGTCCAGGAAGTGGATCTCTTGTGTGGACTGGTCCAGGCTGAGGTTGATGGTGGGATGGAAATTGTTGAAATCATGGTTCAATTCCTCAGGGGCTTCTTTTCCATGGGTCCAGATGATGAAGATGCCATGTACATCCCCCTACTGTTACTCACACCTTCTTGTAAACTGTTGGAAATGGGCCATCCTGATTATCACTACAATTTATTTTCTCCTGCTGATAATAGCCCACCTTAATTGATTAGTCTCGTTATAGTTGGTATGGCAACACCCATCTTTTCATGTTCTCTGTGTATATATATCTTCCTACTGTATTTTCCACTGCATGCATCTGATGAAGTGGGTTTTAGCCCATGAAAGCTTATGCCCAAATAAATTTGTTAGTCTCTAAGGTGCTCACAAGTACTCCTCATTCTTTTTGCTGATACAGACTAACACAGCTACCACTCTGAAACCATTTTAAAACACAAGTTTAAATGGATTCCCATTATGTTCCAGGAGGGGAAAGCTGTAGTTTAGCTTCCTTGTATTAGGTTTCTACCTTTTGTGATTTGTGTATTTCTTTTTAGTAAAATTTAGCCTCTGTTTTATTAGGGAAAAAAATCTGTTTCTAGAAAATTGTTTTCTTTGAATTCAATCAAAAGTTGGCCCTTCTGAAGCCATATGTTCTGGGTATCGGGTCCCAGCCAGGGCCCAATGTTGTTTCCATTGCAGTCAATGGCAAAATGCCAATTAACTTAAATGGGAATAGCCGTGGTCCCAGCTCTCACAATTTTATCAAGAGTCTCACGACATTTGGTGTTTTTCCTACAACTCCAGCTCTTGGAGTCATGGGATTATGTGAGAAATGTCAGCTTTCATTTTGGAAAGAAGTAAGTTTCTAGACTTAATGGTAGCGGAGAAAAGCTTGAAAATGGGAACCCTAAAAGTTCAAAAAAACCTGAAGGCAAATAAAAAGAACTCGAGCGATGCTATTTTTTCAAAATCTCTTGATTTGTTATGGTGGATCTGATTCATGATTTTTGAAAGCCTTACGGTTGGCAATATTGGAGCAGGTTCAGGTGCTGTTGCTCTGATTCAGCAAAGCATTTATGCACATGGTTTCAATGGGAGTTAAGCACAGGCTTAAAATTAAACATAGGCTCAAGGGCTTTGCTAAAATGGGACCTAAATTACTAGTATCTTTAGTCTCTAATCCTGCTATAGGAACTGCTTGGGCAAACCTTAATGCCTGCATGAATCCCTGTGCAGGATCAGGGCCTTAATTATTAAAACCGAAAGAATTTTAAAGATCTAATTTGCTTTTCACTGATTATACTCTTTGTTTAATTTACCTTTCTCTTAGCTGGGACAATGAGAAAAAATTAAACTATCTTCACTTTGTTTTGCAGTCAGCTTCTAGTTAATTTCATTTTCATGTTATCATGCAATAGCGCAATGCTGCAATATCTGAGTTGCATGCATAGTATGGGAATGTTTATTTGTTTTAAAAATCTTTACCTTTAGATTTTTTTTAAAAAGAGAAAGTTTTCCATCAATGTTAAGATTTACAAAAGTTTATTGTACAAAAAGGACATTTTTGGACAAATTTGACCTGACTGTGTCCCTTTACATTTTGCATCCCTGACCTTTTTGTGTTTCAGTTCACAATGGTAACATTCATTTCGTTTTTGCATATGATTTATATTAGGGCCTAATCCTGAGAGGTAAAACACCCAGTTTTTAGGGTCTGCTCATTCTTCCGCTGACATCAGTGGGTACAGGATCTGGGCCAGAAATTTATCCTTCTCAAGAATGTTAATTTTTAACACAAAAATTAAAGAAATGACCTACATTTCAATATCACAACAAATCATGGGTCAGACCCTCAGCTGGTATAAATATGCTGATTTACATTAGCTGAGGATCTCACCCCATGTAGAGAAACCTGAGTAGCAGTAGCAAACCATCAGGAATAGGCTCACCTATATTAATACCTCGTAAAAGAGAACAAACTGTTCTTCAGAAAGAAGAAAAATTGCACATCCTTGTGTGAGCAAGTGAAGTGTCCGTTACCTATATACAATTTCACGAGCGTGAAGATGCTAACGGCAAGAAAAGAGCACTAAGAAAATAAATCCTTAAAAAAAATCCACTGTCAGTAATACTAGCAATGCAGCCAGTGTATCTGAATATACTACTACATGTAAACTTGTGTTGTTTAATGTTTCATTGAATATTGCTGCTTTGATTATCTCAGAGAATTGTTTACATTAGAAAATTAAATCTGCTGTTTATATAAAGGCTAACTCCCTCTGTCCCTCTCCAGGAATTAGTTTTGAGCCAGGACAATTACTAGCTCTGATGGTGGAAGGCTTCTCTGCCACTACAGTTGCTCAACAACAATGAAAAAACCTTCCTTACTAAAAGAATTGCACCAACTGTGCCAGAGAATAAATGTTGGGTCTGTGAACTTTAATTGGCTCCGAAAGTCCTTTTCATCACAAGTGAGCAACCCCTTCACACAGTGATCTCAGTGCCTGCAAGTGGTGCAGATGTGGATGAAAAGCAGCTCTCTCTCAAGCTTAACCCACATAAAATGGGGGTGATGTTAGTAGCAAGAGAGAAAAACATTTTAATAACAACATTTAGCATCCATACTGTGCTCCCCATCTGTAGATCTCAAAGTGCTTCACACAGAAGGGGAAGCATTATTATTCACATTTCCTGATGGGGAAACCAAGGCATAGGGAGGTTAAATGACTTGCCCATGGTTACAGAGAGTCAATAGCAGACCTGGCAACACAACTCAGGTCTCCTGATTTTCAGTTCAGTGCTCTGTCTACTGGACCACACTGTCTTGAAGAAGCAGTTAGATATTGAGTGAAGCCTCAATCAGTGCCCCTCCCTCCAGTTGTTAAAGTAGCACATAGTGTCTGGTCTCAGAGTCCAGCTTGACTCATCGTTGCTTCTAGATACTCACAGAGCAAAAGTGATATGAAATGCCTCTTCCCACTTTTGATTTTCCAAAACCAGGCCTTAGGGGTTTGGAATTTTTTCAGATGATGACCTAGTCGCTGTGGTCCAATCTTTTGTTGCCTCCCGGTTGGCCTGCTGCAATACTATCCAAGGCTGAAGGTGGTGAAACGTACACAGAAACTGCAGTTTGTACAACATAAACACTGTGCTCAGATACCGTGGCAATGGGCATCCCAATAAACCCCTAAGGCCTGGTCTACACTACAGAGTTAGGTCAATGTAAGGCAGCATATGTCAACCTAACTTTGTAAGTGTCTACACTAAAATGTAGCTCCCACCGATGTAACTCGCCCACTACTCAATTTAATAACTCCGCCTCTGTAGGAGTCATAATGCTTAGGTCAATGTAGTTAGGTCAACGCACTGTCAGTGTAGACACTACATTGCTTATATTAATTATTGCTGCCTTTCAGAAGCCATCCCACAATGCCTCACATTGAAAGTTAAATCGGTGCAAGCGCTCCTGGTGAGGACACACACTGCCGACACGAGCATAGTGTAGACATGTACAAGTGATTCAATTACTGCAGTGGCTGTATGTCGACGTAACTTAGGTCGACTTAATTTTGTAGTGTAGACTTGCCCTCAGGGCCGGCTCCAGGCACCAGCGTAGCAAGCAAGTGCCTGGGGCGGCCAATGAAGAGGGGGGCGGCACGTCCAGCCGTTCGGCGGCAATTCGGCGGCGGGGCTCTCACTCCCTCTCGGAGCGAAGGACCTGCCTCAGAATTGCTGCTGTAGAAAGAAGCGGCAATAGAGCTGCCGCTGACCATGATCGCGGCTTTTTTTTTTTTTTTTT